>NW_028278175.1:0-300000 GCF_059751315.1 Micrasema longulum | reverse complement strand
ACAAATTCTTTAAAATGAATATTTTTTTCTATTTGATTTATTAAAATGTTGATTACAAAGTAAGTGCCTTAAATAATTCTTACATATTACATACTACATAAATATACATTACACAAACAGTTTTCTGACGTAATAGTAAAAATACTATACACATTTGAAAAAAAATACTTGTTATTTCATTTTCTTAAAATTTAATGCTTGACGTTCTTTAAGAAAGAGATTTTTTTTTTAATCAACTATTTTTATGTGGGTACTTACACCTTTAGAAAACTTTATAGTATATGGGTTAAATAATTGTATGAATGTTCCTATCGACTTATTAGTCGTTTGGTAATTTAGAACAGATTAATGTAGAATCAGTAAATTAATAACATTCGAGAATTAATTATTATTATTGGGGACATCTTATGACAATATGAAAAAATAATAAATGTTTGAAAACTGGAAATCATTTATATTTCTTATCGTTTTATAATCCGGCTATACCTTTGGTTGGGTGAATGCTTTTCTATTTTGCATACATGTATCTGTTGCTAAGTAACAATTAAATCTCTGCCAGATTCGGCGGGCCAGACGCTCTTAAAATGTAAAGTGTATGCACATCCTAATGTGGTGCATACATTATAAACTGAAAGGGACAAAACGAGATAAAATGTCTAGTTAAATGAAAATTGTGGCACTGTAATACTTCAGCGAGTAAAAGGAATTTCCTTAATCGCGAAAATGCCAACGGAGAAATCATTTTTAAATGCTGGAAAATGTGGACATATCTCATTATTGTAAAAGAGAAGACAAGTTTTTACTTTTTCTCACTGAATGCAGATATTTCAGAGAAAAATGTGATTATGTTTTTAAATAAGATTTAGAATACCTTACTGTACGTTTTCAGCTACATATGAGTACTCATAATATATGTCATGTTGATCATTACATTTTGACTGATTGTATTTATTTTATGACTTTATGTTTTGAGGAAAGAGAATATTATTTGTTGACCTACTTAGTTTGTAAAACATATTATACTCTTTGATAAAAAAATAAGGTGACATATTTTATCTAAACTCCGCGGGCTCCTCGATTCTGGCAACCCTTTTTTTGGTTGGTAGAACTGTCATTGTCACTGTGTCAAATTTCATGTCAATATTCTTATTCATCCAATAGTTAAGCACGTGCATTGTGAACAACAAAATGTTAATTTAGCAATTTTTATAATATTTGATTTTGTTGAGCAAAGGAGTTGCAATACATTTTGTTTGCGAAATGAAATTTTCACAAAAAATGGTATAAACAATTTAATTAACGCAGAGAAAGCGTTGAAGACAAACATCGCCCTGGACAATCATCAACTTTAACTTGCTTTAACTGATGAACAACACGTCAAGAAAACCAAAGATTTGGTGCTCAAAATTCATTGATTGATAGTTAGAAATCGCTGATACTGTTAATATTTCATTTGGATCAGTCTAGACCGTTTTGAAATATGTTTTGATAAAAATACAATTTATTTTGTAAAAACAGCGTCGCGCTGAAGTCTGTAAAACAATGCTTTCTGGCTATCAGGATAAAATAAAATACATGATTACTAGAGATGAGACTTGGATTTATGCTTACGACATGTAAACAATTGACCAATCAAGCGAATACCGGGCAAAAGGTTAGTCAATGCCAAAGAGATCGCGCCAAAGTCGTTCAAAATGAAGATCATGTTAACAGTTTTCTTCAATTATCGGCCTGTGGAGCATTATGAATTATTTCTGTCGGGCCAAACTGTTAGCCAGGAATATTGTTTAAGCGTCATGCAACGTTTAAGTGAAGCTAGTTGCAAAAAGATACCAGAATTATGGAAAGATAATTCTTGGTTTTTGCACCACGATAATACAAACATATTCGAAAACCATATTTGCCGCAACAAATCGGTTTCTTAGAACAAGCATTTGCCCATATAGGAACCGATCGCAACAATAGGCATACTAATATTTCTGGCTTGCCGACCCTTCATATACTGAGTCTACTCCTAGTACAAGCAGAATTTGCCAGAGTGTTTTTTTGTGTCATTTTTGAACAATGTATGTACAAACTAATAAATAAATAAAAATCTGACACTGCATTGGTGCTTCGAGACCATTTTGCTAAAAATCTACTCATAACCCAAACAGATATGCCAAAAGACTCAACATAGTGGTGAAATAAAACACAAAACACCCAGAAATTAGAAAAAAACAGATTTAATTGTTAATGGTGGTCTCACCGGGAATCGAACCCGGAACCTTCCGTGCGTAGTGATCGAAAAACTCATAGGTAAGGTAAGGTGCTAGCATGAATTACATTAATGTTTTTTATGAGAACACAACTCAAAATTCACCGCAATTATTATGCCTAGTAAATTCTGGCTAGTCTTTGAACACAGCCCATTTATATGATTCTTCTTAAACGATTTATTCGAATAGTTAAATTTCACTCCGTTTTGATTTTGTTTCGTTTAGGAGCGAAAAATTTTTCGATTTGAAATGTAATTATCGTGGAGTAGGTAAGGCGAGAGATTACCTATCCTACATCTATTACCCGAGCTGCTATCGCTACCCGGTAGCCTCACCCTGATATTTGCCCTAATTTATAGCAGCTATATAAATTTAAACAAATTATTCCTTCCCAGCTTGGTACAATATAATAAAAGTTTAATAAGAAATTCTATGACCTTTTGGCAAAGAGCTTAAGCAGCGAGGGGAATAATTCCGCATTGGGTGCTTTAAATACGCGAGATCACTTCATAAAATACATCGAGAGGTAATTTCCCAACAAAACTGCCCGTTTAGCGATCTTTTTACTTATAAGGCAAAGTAATGCATAGGCATACTTGTTTTTATAGTTCTGCATTGTTTCTAGATTTCTGAGATATTTTTTATAACACTATTCATTATTTTAGATTGGTCTATTATGATATAGCTAAACATAGTATACGAGTATTATGTTTTCTCAAAGAATGTCTTGTAATTTGCAATTGTTTCTTTTGTTGTTGAAATAACAGTTTTTCGATAATAATGATTATAATTATTTATATGCTTTATTCAATCGCAACATCTATGTAAACTATATCTGTGATTTTTTTTTTTAATATTGTAAAAAAAAAAATCACAAGCTCTAAATAGAAATATATATAAGTGTTGTATACATATATTGATGAAATTTTGCCATAGCAAAAATAAAAGACGGCCCAATTTTCGTTTTTAGAATTAAACAATTAAAATTGTCACTAAATCAGAAAATCACTCAGATTACTTTATGTAATGATAAAGTGCGAGTATTATAAAAAACACTACGCTACACAATTATGCGTGTAATTTAATTACACTGAATATAAATGGATCATTTACCCGTATATAATTTGACTACCGATAAAATAATAATACTGATGTACTTATAAGTCATGAAATGGATAAATTAATGTGCACACAAATGCAATCTGATAATTCATCTCACCTGAGCATTGGTTATGAGAGCGATGCATTTACGAATCACATTTGTGAACACGGCATGAATGAAATTAGTGTTGAAAGACTTCACTCCAATAATACACAAAAGTGTGTGATTCAATATTTAGGTGTTTTTCAACGATAATCAACAAATAACCAAAATTATGAATCCAAATAATTACTAGGAATAGTAAACAAAAAAAATTGTTATAATAATTTTTTTCTATGATGTTTTTTTGAAAAAGCACAATAACCTAAATATAAACAATTCTACATCAAAATAAAAAAAAAACATATTTAAGATTTCATTTGATTACCGATATATCCTAAGATTATATTGGTAATCAAATGCAATCTTAAGCCACTGTCAATTGCATTGCAGGTAATGACGTATAATTAAATAGACATATTGCAAGCTTGTAATAAATATCAATTCAATTTTTAGGTAGTTGCGTCCTTGTGTCTTTTTCTCACAAAAATATTAGCATGTATATCGTGATTTGCATCTATTCTTTTTCAAACTGTTGCGGGTTACGCAAAATTTGCTAAAACTAACATGCATTTAGTAAGGACATAACGTGTTTATTTATTATTCGTCAATGACGGTAGGTAATTATTTCAGGCAATACGGAGGTTGAAGACATTAAATAGTTTTTTAGTTTTCATATTCAAGTGAGTTGGGTTGAAGGAACCCGAGTATTCTCTATGGAGTCCAAACTCAATGAGTATTGAATGTTGAATTTCAGTCAATTACTTGAGTATATTTTTAAATAAAAATTTTGAGCTACACTGCATTTTTATTTTTTCTACAGGATCGCGATAAAAATAGCTTATTTTATTGAATCGAACAACAATTATTAGACTTCAGAATCTTTGAATAAACGTTTCATTTTATTACATTTTAAGGCGTAATTTAGTTGAGTTTTTTTAGATTAAATAAATAGTATTTTCATCGCCCTGTAAAAATAATAATAAAAAAACTTACGTGTAGATGTTCCTTAAGGGAAATATCCCGCCTTACCGCACCGTAAACACTAAATTAAAACATCGATCGCAGCATTTCCTGATCTTTTATGGCGAAAAGATGATTAGTCTAAAGCCTACAGTAAGAAAGAAAGAAAGAAAGCTATAGATTTTTTCTACTTAAAAATCAACATTTTATTCGGGAATCAACCCAAAACATCATGTACGTTAGTTCATTCCCCCACCAACTAGATTTTTTTATAATATCATAAGAATTATATTTTTTTCGAATACAACGATGCACTGCGCATGCCTACAAGCAGTTTGCCCCCGTGGTCTAATGGCTAAGACGCTTGCCTCACTGACGGAACGGTTTCGTGTTCCGATTCCCGTTGACAAAAAAAACAAGTGAATTTTCTGAAGCTTAGGTGTTCGCCGTAATTCACAACTGTGATTGGGCACTTTGGCCTTAATTTTTTGCTTAATTTTTTTTGCATAATTTAATAGGGCCAGAAGTGTTAGAATTTTTCGATGCTTTCAAGCAATAAGTATAATCAATTTTAAAATGATAATAGTTAATTACAATACTATTTTTATCTTTACTCACTTTTACACTAACGATATGGTTCTTATAATTACAATTATCATAAATATAGTTTTGAAATTGCATGCAAAATTAACTTTTGGGAATATTTGAAACATTAATATACACATACCCAAAGTGTCTTCTTAAAATAATATCACTTGAGAATTGTATTCCGTTGGTAGGATAGAAACGTCTCTCGGGGGAGCGATGAAAATTTAATTCAATTTCATAGAAACGACCTCCAATTTGTGTGCTGTGTTCCATATCGGGGTAAATGTTCCAGTTAGGACACTTTACTTCGACGTAGGAACAATCGCACTTCAAAATGAACGCACTACTATATTTTTGTATTCAGTACCTATGTACATACATATCTATATGCGATATCATAAAATTAAACTGTAGCTTTTAGACACGTTTATGAAAACCTATCATTGGATTATTTGTTTGGTTTTTTATACAGTAGCAATTGGTTATCTGAATAAAGAATAAAAAAATAAAAAAAATGTATTCCTACTGTTACACATCATACTATAATAGTAAATTTTGACAAACCTTGTTTCAAATAGTACATAATAAATAAAATAATAAGAGTGCACACGAATATTAAAATAAAAATTACCTCAGTAATTTTTTAAAAATGTATGTTTTGTGTGCAAAAATCAGTGATGTATTATAATTTTGTAAAAAATATTGAAATTCTTCAATAAATCAATTTTATGAAAAGAACGAATGAAAAAAAACATATTTTGTTACTAAAACTCTTCAATACAGGTTTTACTTGGAAGACTTTTATTTTATATATTTATAATTATCTTTTGACTTCCATAGTAAAAAAAAAAAAACATATATGAATATAAAATATCTCGCAAAAACATTAAATTTGTAATGTGTTATAAGAAGTATCCTTTAAAAAGTTTAGTGTTTAAAAAGGAAGTTATAATAAGTGATAAAAAAATCATAGTATTAAAGTAAGTATATATTCTTCTTCTTGTGCCATATCAAGAGTCCCCAACGTTGGAAATCACTTCTAAAAATGCCTCTCTGTCTTTCGCTGCCCGGAACAACTTTTTCACACATCTCATTCCGGTCTAGACCCTTATGTTGCGCAACCAAGACGTTTGCCTTCTGCCAGGTTCACACTGTCTCTCAATCTTGCCCATTAGTATAAGTTGGTGGATGTTATACTTGTCCCGACGTAGGATGTGACCCAGATAGGAGATCTTACGGATCTTTATACATTTTAACAACTGTATATTGTAATTAGCTTTCCTCAGGACCTCTTCATTAATGATTAAACCTGTCCAGGGTATTAGAAGAATTCTTCTGTGAAGCCACGTCTCGAATGCCTCCAACCAGTTCATAGTGTGTGATTTCAAAGTCCAGGTTTCTGAGCCATACAATAGAATAGACCAATCATAACACTTCACCATTCTCCGCCTAAGTTTTAAATTCAATTTATCATTGCAGAATATGGTTCTATTTTTTTTAATGTGCTACAGGCTATTTTGTTCCTCCATTTCACCTTCACATATGAGTCTACAGACTTGTAATAATACTGCTAATGCATTTAAATTGGTCGACCATATCCAACAGTTTATTTTCCAGCCGTTAAGTAATGCTAGAGTAGTCTGCTCTGCTAAATGCCATCCACTTCGGCTTTTTGATGTTAATGCTTAAGTTCAATTCCTCTCCTGTATTTATCTAAGTAAGAAGTTCTTGAAGGTCAGCAATGTTATCAGCCAAAACGACAGCGTCTTTGGCATATTTTATATTGTTAATATGTGTACCGTTAATCTTCACTCCTTTTGAATAGTTTTCAAGGGCTTTTCTAAAGACGTAATCGGAGTACCTACATATTAAACAATAGCGGCGGCAATATGCAATCCTGCCGTACGCCTTTTCTGAATTTAATTTCATTTGAACAGGCATTACCAATTCTTATTTTGGCAGTCTGGAACCCGTAAAGATTTTTTATAAAGTTTTTATCTTTGTCATATATTTTGCGTTCCTCTAGCATTCACAGCAGTTCAGTGTGTTATACTCTATCAAAAGCCTTTTCGTTGTCTATAAAACATGCAAACATTTCCTTTCGTTGATCTCGACATTTCTGCAGTAGAATGTTGACTGCAAGCAGTGCTATAAAAAAAAAACATTTGTTTAAATTTAACACAACAGGCCGAGAAGCCCAATCAAATCATCGGTTTATTCCTAAACACACACTAATAAATAAAAAAAAACTTCAAAATTCTTCTGTATCCGGTGATTGTAATAAAACGTATTTTCTGCGAGTGCGTAATTTAATTCCACCCCATCTCCTCTTTCTCCAAGTACGAGTATTAGTGGATAATGAGTTTAACATCCCTCTCCAACCAGATTCCTCGTCCGCCCGCCTGAGGTGACTAATCGCCGCTTAAAACGCGTTTTAAGGGATTTTAAACCAAGTGCAAGATTATCATTATCTCTCCTCATATTTTTACGCGAAAAATCTGATTCAATTAGTTTAATTAGGTCAATTTACTTTTAATTTATATAAAATATTTTCTTCTTCATATTACCTTACGCAGGGTTTTTAAGCAATTGTAGGAATTTTAAATTCGTAAAGGAACAAAAAATAAGACATCGGTTGCATCGACCTCCGGTGACAGCCTTGATCGAGCGGACGTGATACGGCTGGCTGCTCCATATATTACGGTTGCCTCCTGAGAACCTTAATTACGCTTGCCCACTTTACAAGGCATCAGATTTTTGTGATCCTGGGTGTCCACGGCCAATAGTTCGTCGGTAGTTTACGTCCGAACTATGACACGTGGACCTGACTTAGGAGGGCACACGGGAATTGGTCACAGAGCGGCCTGGAGAGATTTTGTGAATATGTTTCATATAGGGATCGGGCATGGATTCAGTGAGTAATAAGTATTTTTAAAACATTTTCGTATTAGCTGGGGAAAGTTCGTATATCTTTCAGTTAAAAATAATGAATGAATGGAAAATTGTTTTCATTTATTCATTTCATGTTATTAAAAAATTGAGATGAATACTTAAACAAGAAGTTAATGAACTTATTGAAATGTAAAAGAGCGATTCTGAGTGTTATTAAAGTTAAATGGAAGTACAATTTTATTACAAGTCTAGCTAACGTATTACTTATGTAATTTTGTAAAATTTGTTTTTCACATTTTTCGACGAACTGAAAACGAAACGGGTTTTAATTAGCCATTAATAAGATGTAAATCGTACTTTTTGTTGTTTGCTATATTATAAAAAAAAGGATGAGGGAAATAAAGATAATGTTAAATATTTATAAGAAATCTATTGACTTTTATTAAAAGCGTTTATAAAATACTTTACCGTTAAAATAAAATTTAAAGATATATTATTTAGTATGCACATCAACAGAATTAGTCCTATGTATAGGCCTAGTAAAGCAGATTAATAAAAAAATATTGAATATAATGTACCATGTTAATAAACGTTTTACATTTTTTTTCACGTTTTATTACTATTATTTAAAAAAAAATTGAATACATTACAATGGAACGGCATAGTGATTCTTTCTTTGCGAAGTAGGATAAACTTTGTACAATGGTTTTAAACATGTATTTCTTTTAATTACCTGAAGACGAGACGTGCCCTTCGGGGCAAACGGCACGTATTACGCTATCGTATACTTGTACCACCACACTAGTACGTAAT
The DNA here is from genome assembly GCF_059751315.1 of Micrasema longulum. Taxonomy (NCBI): domain Eukaryota; kingdom Metazoa; phylum Arthropoda; class Insecta; order Trichoptera; family Brachycentridae; genus Micrasema; species Micrasema longulum. The sequence continues at coordinate 291,285 of NW_028278175.1, read as the reverse complement.
ATAAGAAGCGCGGTGGGCATGACGTCTGACGTCAAAGTTACGTACCCTCAACTGCGAGCTGTTTGATATGCGGCGATTTAAATCCAGAAAATTATAAATGAAAAATTGTTTTTTATGAACATGAAAAATGTCCGAAAAATCCGCTCTAAATATTTATAATATTTTTAACATTATTCCCGATTTGTGAAAATACCCTTTTAAATATTCATGTGATATTCATACTTTTGGATTTTTTAATAAATAATAAAAAAAACTTATTTGTGGACACAATTTAATTTCTTGAATTATACTCGCTTGAAAAGTGCAAATTATTTATCAATTTTTCGGAAAAAAATCATTAAAAATCGACGTTGTCATCCATCTCTATTTTACAGCGGTGTTCTCTGCACCGAAATTGAATCGCAGCGGTTAATTAAGCCGTCAGTCAGATATAAGAGATTGAGCTGGGAGCTGGGAGACGGGAGTCGGGAGACAGGACGATCCAAATCGTTAATTCTGCCATCACTTCAGGGTTAGATTTTGAAAAGAGACCACTTTACTTTAATATCTCGTTTCTCGCCATATTCTGCTACCCTCCTACACTCATAAAGGTATTATGACTTTCGTAGCTTTCTATACAAACACTGCTCAAAACACACCTAAATATTATGACACGAGTGAAATTTGTCGGCTGAAGTCATACTTGACTATTATATGTAGTAATTACTTGCCGTATACAAATTAAAGCCATTGTCAGAAGATACAAAATCCGATATATTCATGTATAGTATGTATGGTATGTATAGTTTTGAGAAATAACTGCAAAATTTTGTTCCATAAAAATTTGTGTATTTTAGATGAACTATTTTTACTTAATTGTTTTTGTAACTGTGTTTTTTTTATTAGCATAAGTTTCGTTTTTCAGTATCGTTCAGGTTTTTTCGAGACTTTTCTGAAAATATGAATTAATTCACTAGTGGATTGTCATTGAAATTGTTTAACGATAAATAATAGTGTAATACATTACATTTGAAACACTATTACCATGCTAATTCGATCTTTACTATTTCATTTCCACACCAAGTGGTGAATAAGGCACTGCATTGGTACACCAATAATGCAGCGTGTTTCGATCATCTGTTACATGAAGGTTACGTTTCAGGTGCTAGTCCAGGGACAGTTAAATGTTGCTGTGTAGAACCAACTTTAAAAAAAATATACGTCGACCCTGGCAGGGATTGGACCTGAGACTTCATTGTTGGCAAACGCGCCAACCCCTACACTTCGAGGCGGACTTACCTCCACTCGATTTTCTTTTTCAGGATTTGACCCTGAGAGTACCCGTCGAAAGAGTCGAAAACGCTCGTCCAGTGTTCTGGTTCTATTTCGTACATAAAACGGGAAAATGCTAATAACCATATATATATATTTTAAATGACATTTAAAGTACTTTTATGGAATTAAAATGCGGTTTCTAATTATTACGCACCCCTAGTAAATAATAAATATGTTAAATTTACTATAAAATCGTTCATCTATCTATCTATCTATCTTTTTTCTATACATATAAAATGAATCGCCGTATTGTCTCGCAAAAACTCGAAAATGGCTTGACAGATTTACGTGCGGTTTTTCCCAATATTTCTAATTAACGTACTCAAGGTTTACAAATAATAACATCTTCAATATATTGAGTACAAAAAAGTTTAGAAGTAAATATGTGTTCTCATCGATTTTCCAGAGTTGCATTCGACTTAAATGCATATTCCAAAAAAATTGGAGAATGTTATTTTTTGTAAATTAAAAAAGTTGGTATTTTAACGTTTACAAACATAAATTATTTTCAATGGAAACTAAATTGATTCATTTCCTAACAATTTCTTAATTTCTACATATTTTTAATAGATGTTTAGTAACGTTTAAACAAATTTAACCGACATTCAAGACGGATTCTTACACAAAATGGACCACTGCCTGTAAGTAGCGTAGAGTTTGACATTTGCAAAAATAATTATTATTTTATCTACCAATGTAATAAAATACAATATTTGAATATTAAAAATGTTGGGTTTTGGAATTCAATAAAAAACAAGTTCTTAGCTACACATATATGAAAAGTATTTTTCTTTTTATCCGGAAAGTTTTTGCACGTTTTCATGATAGTTATTTTCCTTTTATTATAATTTATTTATTGACGGACTTATACAGTCCATTTCAATAATGGTAAACACATTTTCTTATACTTAATACGGGTACAAATAAAATAAATACAACGAAATAAAACTGAAGCTAGGACAAAAAAAAAATACTACCCTAAGACAAGATCTGGTCTATCTTAGTTCTTTCTTTTCTTTTGATTTCAAATAGATGGTTTGAGAATGACCAAATACGCGTCAGTCATGAGTTGAGTGTCATAATTTTAGAACTCTCAGGGGGAAAATGGTCTGATTTTTATTCATCAACACGTATTCTCGTATTTTCTCCATGGATTATGGCACTTAGTAGTGATTTTCGCACTATGTTAATTTGAGTACGACGAGGTTTCTTAACCAATAAAATAAACGAAAAACAATTGCTAAACCAGCAGGCAAACCAATGTTCGGGAATATTAATAATTTTTAGTTTTGAAATTATTTTTTTTAAATTCAAAAATACACTTTTTTTTATTTGTTTATTTTTCCATGTACATATTATTTACATAGAAATATAATTACAAAAATACACTTTAGAAAAATACATCTTAAAATTAAGCTACAACATATATTAGAAAAAATGTCCACAAAGACTATCAATCATAAATAAGTATCTTGGTACCTACTTATCAATGAAAAGTATTATTCCTTTTACACGGACAGTTTTTGCACGCTTTTACGACTCAAATCAAGATTTTTTTTTAGTATATTTACTTTAATATCGAATTAAATGTCAAGATCACGTCAAAACACGGCTGGCCATTAAAAAATAAGTAAATTCGCTTTTGGCAAGAGTTATAACATAATTTTAGAAGGTAAAACGCGGTCTGACTTTTCTTCATTAACACGTAATATATCGTAAAATCTGTCTAGTGGTTAAAGAATTAGCGTTGAGCATAAGTTGAGTGTCATAATTTTAGAGGCTCAGATATATCGTGGTCAGAATGTTTTTCATTAGCACGTATTCTCGTATTTTCTCCCTGGATTATGCCACTAGAGCAGTGATTTTTTTAGAAACTTTAGATATTTACTTTTACTTCGTTTTTATAAAATGAGTTTAAAATGATAACTAGAACCTTCCGAACCAGTAAAAAAGCACACTTTTATCAGCTGTCTTCGGGCACACTGTATACAAATATCACTATTTTTGAAAAACGCAAAACTTATCGATACAGAAATTTTTATTCTGATACTCTGTCTAAAAAATAACGAAATCGGTTCAGTTTTGAGGTGCCGAAAACGGGACAACGAATCGTCGATTTTGTCTTTTTTAACAAAAGGTATAACACGCAGTTGTCTTTTTTGCACAGTATTCGGGAGGCATCTGCAAGACAGTGACAGGAAAACAATGTTCGAATACCTATTTATATAAATTCTCTGTCCTTACGATTTATGTAAACCGAAACACAAAAATAATATGGTATACGTACACATCTAGTTTGGAGTAAATACTTTAATTGGTATTTGATTTTGTTTATTTAATCTATATACGAGTATGTACACAAATCTAGCAATAGCAAAGCATTGCCGGGTTTAGCTCGTATAATATAAACGCAAATTTATTATGTTTCCCGTTTCCCAGGATTGACATACGAAAAGGTGATTTTAGATTTTCGTAATCAATTATCAAGAGATGTTGCAATTGTTGTACTTACCAATGCAGTTCGCTGTGAAGTATTTGTTGAGAAAAGCGCAAGAGGAAAAATAAATAAACCGTTATATTAAAATGCATAGATAGGATCATTAGAAAACATTATTGGTGGGTATCCCTGATAACGAAGGCATTGATGCGTTGTAATTAAGCAATAATATGAAATGCACTATTCAGCAGATTACGGCTGCAGATAATAGTATTAAATGGCAATTTCGGCATATCTACAATATTTGGGTTACGGATCATAACACTTGTCTGCTGAGCCTGATTTCCCTTTCGGCCAGCTAAAGCTTCCGACAGCTTGATGTGCCGCATAATATACAAATATTTAGCCTCCTAACCCCAGTTGCACAATTCTGACGCCCTGCAAATAAATTCATCTCTAAATACAACAAGTGAGGTAATGCTGATTGTGCCGGATAATAGCAACAAACACTGTGATCGGAATAGCCCGGAACTGACTACACCTTTGGCGTTTTGCTTTCCCACTTCCGGCCACGCGTAGACGTGTTTTCTCTTGTATATTTTTTGTATACAGATGACGCTACATGAATAACTCATGTCACGTAGGACAAACAAAACAAATAAATTTACCTACTGAATAATAACAAAATATGTATGACAAAGGTAAGCAAAAAACGGCCGGGGGTTTAAAGGCTCTGTTGCTGAGGTTTAAAGTTCAGTTTGTTCTTTCGTACACACATTTAAAAATAGTCTCGGAATACATTTGGCTAATAACATATTTTAATGCTTTATTGATTGAGTAGTGGAATTTCTAGTAAAAACCGTTTTGGATAAAAAATAATCAATGGTCAATGAAAAAACAGAGTACTTGTGCATATTATATCATGTCCCCTTTTTTATTTTTTTATTTTTTTTTTTAAATATTTTTTTTATTTAAATCTTAAAGTAGGGCACACATATCATACATATTGTTATGTGTGTTCTAATAATAACATTGCAAATATATTTAATTTATAAATTGTTTATCACATATGTCTTGACCATTATTTTAAATTTTGATATGTTTTTTTCTTCATAAATATTTTTTTCCATTTCGTAATACTTTTTAATTGCTTTAAATAAAATTGAATTTTGTGACTTTGCCTTTTTCCTAAATGGAAGTCTAATTTTGTTCTTTTCTCTAGTATTGTGATCGTGTTCATGCTGGTTCCGATCAATTTTTTTCCAAAATTCTGTTTTTTTATTAGAGTTTATAATTTTATGAACAAATATCATTGTATTGTAAAATATTCTTTGTTTATATGTTAATAATTTCATTTCATTTACCATCGACTTTACCCTCGTATATCTGTTTTTTTCAAAATGATTCTAAAGGCTTTATTTTGTCATACAGTTAGTTTATCTATGTTTTCTTTGTTTGATAAAAATAAAATGCTACTACAGTAGTTAACGTGTGGTTCAATAATTGCTTTGTAAATAGTTTTGCAGGAGTCCTTATCAATAAATCTTCTGATCCTTCCCAAAATTGATATTTTTTTTGCAATCTTATTTATTACCATCTTAACGTTTTGGTGAAATGTAAGTTTTGAATCCAACATTACACCTAAATATTTAATTTCAGTGACTTCATTAAGTTTTTCATTTTCTATTACAATTGATGGGGTAATTTCTATTCTTTTGTTTCCTATATTCATATATTTAGTTTTGTTAACATTTAATTTTAATTTATTAATTTTTAGCCACAGTGATACACTATTAAGATCATGATTTAGTATGTCCATAATTGTTTTATAATTTTCTCCCGATATATATATTAAGGCATCGTCTGCAAAGAGTCTTATTTTTGAATATTTTAATGTTTCGACAATATCATTTATGTATATAATAAACAAAACCGGTCCGAGAACCGATCCTTGTGGTACTCCCAATGAAATTTTGAGGGGCTCGGAAATTTCATCATTCACCTTCGTTATTTAGTATCTATCGCCAAGGTACTCTTCAAACCATTTTATAGTTTTTCATTTTATTCCTATTTTTTTCAATTTTTTAATAATTATTTCTCGGTCTATTGTTTCGAAGGCTCTTTTAAAATCCAAGAAAACTGCAATTACGAACATGTTCTTATCGGTTTCCTCTTTCCAATCTTCTAAAACCATGTTAATAGCCATTTCACAAGATTGATTGGTTCGAAATCCACATTGTTCTTTGCATAATACTTCCCATTGTTCCAAAAAATTAACTAACTCATTCTTTACAATATATTCCAATAATTGTTCATATTTTGGAAGGGTGTTTATGGGCCTGTATTCTTCACACTTCACTGAATTTTTTATTTTTGCTATTGGAATGACACATGATGTTTTCCATGATTTCGGGAAAACTCCATGCAATAACGATTCATTTATAATATCCAGTAAGTAATTTCCTATGATGGGTAGAGTCTTTTCCAATAATTTAATTGTAATTCCATCTGGACTAGGTTTTGATTTTTATGACTATGGACTTATAAAAACAGCCTGCAAACTTTATAACTTTAAAATTTACATAATAATCCCTCTTAAACCCCTCCACTCTTCATAGTACAGTGTAGATATTGAATCAATTATCTTTATTTTTTAAAATATATTGGTTTATCAATATTTTCGTTGACTTTCTCATATTGAACGATTTGGGTGGGTAGGAAGAAATTGCCTTAAGGTTATACGCCCGTCCTTATAAATATGTACGTAAACTATAAATAAAGCATTAGTCAGTTATATTAATAAATATGAGACGAAGTTAATATGACGACATATATATTATCATTAAGTTTAGAATAGCATTAAGCTTCAATCTTACTTAAAACTTTTTCGTCCTTCTCTTAGTAAAGAGCTATTGAAGTGAGGTAATATTCAAAACATTATCATGTTTCTGCGTCATCACAACTCAAAGTTCAATCATTATCCTTGTCATAATAAATGTGCGCTCTAGGGGTGTTTGAATTTTGAAGCATAGTTCATTAATTCCTATTACAACATCCTAAATTTAAAATGTATCTAGCTGACTCCAATAGTATTTTTACAAGTTGCTCGGTATTAGCTGTCAATATTATCTTTCAATCCACCTTAAGAAAAATATCATTTTACCACTCAAATAACCATCGCAACCGGTAAATAATTTGTAGGGTCTCCTTATTTAGATCCTGAGAGGGAAAGACGTCAGCGGTGTAAGATTTCTTTGAGAATAATGATTATAAAGGGTTTACGTTACATTTATTACACGAATCACGAAGTATTGAAAATCATTTCCCGCTCAGCGTAATTTCAAAACCCTTTGTTAATGGCACATAAATCTTTTTAAGTGATTTATTTGATATTTATTTTGCTTTTAACTAAAATATTCAACGTTTAATTTATGATATTTAGTAGAATATTATGCGGCAAAAGTTTTTAAAAAGGCGTAAGTAGGTACTTATTACAAGTAGGTACAAAGGCATTATAAACGAAATCATAAAATGTTTTAAATTTGTTGCAACAGAGTGATAGATATCAATTTTTAGAAAGAAATATGGAAGTCTAGGCATTTACTGGTTTAAGTGGCTACATTACACACTGTGTAACATTCACCATTCTGTCTATGTTTAAACATTCACATTTCCTCAGCTCTTCCATCTGTTGACTTTTGTGAAGTAAAAGAGCTGAAACCTATATCATGTGAGTGATATTCATCTGGCTGAACCATCACCTACTAGGCGACGCCTGAAAACAATTTTCTAATTTTTGTACTTCTACTTTTACCAGTTAGTTAATTCTACAATGTTGTGAAAATATCAGAATGTTTGCAGACTGGCTGGATTTCTTCTCTAGGGAGTTACTCAGATCTGAATTTATTGCAACAGAGGGGGAAAATATTTTTGAGAAGGGACTATGGAAGTCTCTTTTACTTATATCCCCACAATTCATGTAGTCCAAAACACAAAAACAATAATGTACATATATAATTTGAACTAAATACAACAATTGATATCAAACTTTCGATTGTGTTCATTTAATATATATATACGAGAATGTATTCAAATCTAGCAATAGCAAAGCACTGCCGGGTTCAGCTTGTAAACTATAAATCTGAATATAATATAGGGACTACACATTTTTTATGTTAGAAACTAAATTATCTTCTTATATTTAAGTAGACGATTCAAACGTAAAACAATTCAAGTACCTACTAAATAGTTTCCATAAAAAAAATCATGAATTAAGTCCAATGAATCACATTAACTAAGGTTAGAAATTCTAAATAAAGATTTTTTATTCCAGATGTTTTTATTACATAAATAATAATATACGAAAATGTTTTATTTTACATATTTAAACTACTCATTAGAAAAACCTTGTTTTTTATTATTTTTCATAAAATTACTTGAATTTCGGATGCATTAAATAAAATGTTCTCAATTAAAAATGCAGCTTTACTTATTTAAGTAAAGCTGCATTATTTAATTGTCAATATATTTTTGTACAAAAAAATTTAATGCTTTCAATTTTAAGATTATTTAGCGTCGTTTCAATTGTTTTTGAATATGTGAATGAAGTGAAATTCGTGGTTAACAATACGCGCCAAGGGTAGAATGAAGCGTATATAATACTTTGTAGGTAGACCTGCGCCAGCAGTATGATGTATGGCGGGACGGTTCTCACTCCGGGGCGGGAGTAGCGGGAAACGGAGGAGTTTAATCAATCTCCGGCGACGTGCAGCGCCTGGTCACCCAAAACAGTTCTGCCATAATACTACCAACACCCTCAACTAAAAGAGTATGCGATACGTTGAAATTATAAAATTGTGTTATTTATTACGAACATGTCAACTCGGAAAACATCACAAATAAAATATTTTTTTATTAATCGTGTTCTATTTCTGCATTCTGATTTCAAGTGATTACCTGAAATATCTTCGTCTAGTGGGTATATTGACTAAAAATGCAGATTTTTAATAAAATATCAAAATTACACGCTATTTGTTGTGATTGTGATAAGATTTATGAATGCTTTACTTCATCAAACTTTGCTTCCTAGTTTACTCATACTAAAGAATGATAATAATAGCTAACATGCTATCGAATCCATTTTTCAACGCTATCTTAAACCAAAAGAAAGTTTTTTGTTATTTTTTTATGCAAGCTATTAGTTTTGTTTGGGTTATAAACAGGTATAAGTGTGTAGGAAAAGTTGTTGAGGGTTGAAGTTCTTACCCCAGTAAGAGATTGACAGAGAGGACACGAGGTTGCTGTTTGATGCGTATTTATTACATGACGAATAGGATACAGCGCTTGGTTGTGTAACACGAGCGTAGTGACAATGCTGGGTTGAAGATACTGCACTTGAACTACACGCTGGAACTGTTTGACGTCGTCGAGCTGGACTGACTGACTGAATTGAACTTGTTGGGCCGACTGACTGGCGTTGCCACGCCTTGAGGTCTCTTTGTAGGCAACGTTCCTTTGTAGTTCATTATTCATGGTAAGGATGATGTGAATGTACTTCAGAACGATTATCCCGATTTCGTGTCCACTACTGATAGAGTTTCATTAAATGTGATATTGGATTCGACAGAAAATGGTAACATTGCTTTCTTAGGTCATAACACTATTTCAGGTGAAACGTTTTAGCACGTGTGTGTCATCGATTAAGGACTATGAACCCTACAGGTGTGATAAAAAATAAAATAAATAGTTGAATGTCAGCCATCATGTATTTTTACGTAGTTAGTATTTCATACCCAAATAAAATCTAATCAATCGTAATTACAAACAATTACGAACAATATATATTACAAATATTGTATTATAATGATTAAGATAAAATAATAAATACATTTATCAATAAAACTTCTTGGTTAAGTTTCACTTTTATTTAATTTTGACCAACGATCGCATTTGCTTAAGAAGGTATCTTCAGGACTGGACCAGTCGAGGCGAAGTCATGGGCGAAAGCGCTTGTTGGTCAAAATGAATTAAAACTGAAATAAACCAAGTAGTTTTTTTGATAATTTTATCTAAATCATTAATATCTTTTACAATTACAATGAGAAACGTAATGGAAAATATTTTGAATGAAATAATACTCGGTAAAAATCATTAGGTAGTAAAAACGTATCATATTTTGTAAGGCAATAATGCAATATAACACCCACCCTCTCACTCACTTACACTCACACAAACACACTAGTATGAATTGTACGTGTATTTAATGTATTTCTGTGGATATCTGTCATTGATTTTATTCTCTGTATATTTTATTTTTTGTATTTTTGTTACATGTATTACTGTTGATATCCTTAATAAATAAAATATAAAAAAATAAAAATACTTGTAAAATAAATTTATTTTGAGTGCATTGCTAATATATTACATGGAAAGAATCTAAACCAAATTATATGTAGAGTATCGCTGTTAACGCAAATATATCGCTCAGACCCACAGACATATTAACTATTCAGTGCTCAGACCCTATCAAGTTAAATAATTTATATTTTAAAATATGTAATATTCAGAACCTGAGATTTTTTTCAATTCATGAAATTAAAATTAGGAAAAATCAAAATTATTTTCCAGAATATTCCAATGCATAATAAAACTTATCTCCGTTTATTTTGGTAACACGTTATTTTGGTGCATTTTTATTATGAAACCCCTTGTATGGTCTAGTGTAAATTCTGTAATATGTTTTCCGCGCACCCGCGTCCGCAGCACCCACCCATGTACCTATATAATGTACACGTTTCGCGCAAATCTCTCGACAGTCTCGACTATAAGACTTGAAGATACATTTTTGATTTATCACATCTCAATATGCGCCGCTGGGGGTATGAGGCGCGTGGAATATAAATGATCGCCTTAATCCGTCTGTACTCCTGACAGAAAAACAACCTTTTAATTTTGAAAAGATTGAACATTAGATTCGATTTATAAAACTAACAGTCAATAAAACAGAACAAATAACCAATAATATTTTATATTTTTAAGCAAATAAATATAGAAAAAAAATCACAATAGTAAAAATGAACAGAATTAAAGTATTTTATAAATAATAAACAAAACATAAATATTCAAATTTCGTAAAGGCTTAACGTAATTTATTTGCTAAAAACATCTGCTAAAAAAGTATAAGGTTTCGATAAAAATCCTGTGATTTTTTTATTGTTTTGTTATTGTTCTAAAATTTTTTGGAAACTATTCTTTAAAAACAAAGTAATACATATAAAATACCCGACTTAAAAATAATTTTTCTTTAAAATAATAATTGTAAATTGTTTTATTTTTTTATATTGCTTAAGAAGTTGACTAAAAGTGAAATTAATCAATGATAATTTAATTTAAATCGTGTGAATCTAAATTATTCACAATAAATTTGTTTTTTTTTTAAGAAATGCTTGTACTTTGTATATTTGTAATAAAAAATGTACACATTCTGACACAATCTGTGAAAATTTAAGGTCTAATGAACTTATGTGAAATGAATTATTTTTTAGTTCATCTGCCGCCAATCTTACTGCATTAAGTTGTAAAGAATAAACTCTGAATGTATTAAATTCGAATGTCCATCACCATTTCGATTCCGACCCGAAACTTATTTACTTAGTAAATCGTAAATCATATCGGTAAGATTAAATCAATCTCTGAATTCTTAAAACTGCGGCTAGTTTTGGTTTGACAGATTGTAACCATTGATTTTCCAAATAAAATAAAATAAAAAACAATCTACGTTTCCAACGATTGCGCGGATTTTGTTGCTTTTATATATGATTTTAAAGGCAATAATCGTTATTCTTACTTTATTCTCACCTTATAGTTTCTAGAACACTGCATTGGTTCTTCATTCTCCACTCCAATCGCAGTGTACCTCGACCATTTTGATAAAGCGCCTTTACACGCTTGCCATTAAGTTGCCTGATACGTACTGACCAACGTGTAGAAGGAGCTATTTGTGGTTGGCAGAGCTGGCATGCACGCTGGCTCATACGCTGGCGCACGTTCTTTTGACGTCCGTACATTGACTCGTACCGACATTTTACCGAACGACTCGCCAACGTGTGGGCTGTTTAGCGTTTTTGTTGCCGATACGCGCTCCAGCGTACTGGCTAAAGTATTGACCAGCGTGTAAAGCCGCCTTTACAAATCAAGATTATGATAGTCGATTTAATGCTGTTATTTGTAACATTAGGAACTACACTATGCTACAGTTTATGTCCATCATAACCAGCATGTTTGGCAAATGTGCTTACCACTAGGCCACGAAGAGAAAATGCCAATTAAGTATTCTTTATATTTGGAAAGGACAGAAATTAATTTTGATATAACAAGAACTACATTACGCAGGGATGCTACAGTAGTTGGATATGCTAATTCTAAGGGTCAAAAAAAAAAAAAAAACAATAATGCCCTTATATTTGAGAAAAAACACACAAAAAAACTGTCTTGGGATAAATTCTTACGTTTACTTATTTTCGACCATTAAATTAAGTATCTAATTACTGTAGCCGCCCCACCCTATCACCCAATGTATTTAAAAACAATATTATACAAAAAATAAACAATAGAGTTTGCATTCAAAAGTCATCCTCAAATAATTATTCTACAGAAAGCCAAGGCAGAATTATTTTTTTAATATTTTAAATTAAAGTTTCCGATTCTTACACATACCAAACTAGATCCGTTAAACTTAATTAAGACCATTGTACGTAAGATAATTGGTTTTAGAACTGCCATTTAACCGTTTTTCAGAATATAACAGCATCTGGAATGAGACTTTTCACCGGTCCGGTTGAGAAAACTCTCAAATGGAACAAAGCTATTCAAGGAACTGGAGTCACTGCGTTGTTTGAAGTTATAGGTAAGATCTTTGCAAATTGTAATTAATACGTTCAGATTGAAATGGAAGTGTAAATGAAATTTAATTACTGCATTCATGTACTCAAAAAAACAATTGATTCTCGTTTTATTAAATTATAGACTAGTAAAAATAATTTTGTATTTTTTTTACACTTTATGGGTCTTATTAAAAGTTCACATATTTTTTTAATTGAATGCATAAAAGTTGTTTTAAAAAAGTGTATTTTATTTATTAAAAATATTGTAACTACATTAGTTAATTGCAGAGACACAGTTTATAGAGACACAACAAGGAATGACCAATGCCTTTGAACCTGCCCCGACTTAGATGTAATGTAGTAAAACGATTTTAGTTGTAGATACCAACGTAATTTTTAATAAAATTTTTAATTCTTCTTGATTGGTCTAGTTCAAAAAAAAATACCTAAGCCTAATTCAATATGGAAATCGAATAGCCGCTTCAGTAAATATTAAGTACGTTAAGGAATAAAAAACTACAACAGGAACGGAGAATACCTAAAAAAAGGCAACATAAAAGTCTAGGCATTTACTGGGCTTACTACCTGTTATTGGCTGGTTCAAGTGGCCACTTTACACACTATGTAACATTTACCATTCTGCCTATGTTTGAACATCCACATATCCTAAACTCTTCCATCTGTTGACTTTTGTAAAGTAAAAGAGCTGAAACCTTTATTCACGTGGGTGAGATTCATCCGGCTGAACCAAATCACCTACTAGGCAACGCCTGAAAACAATTATCCAATTTTTAAACTTCTTCTTGGACCAGTTGGTTTTATTACAATATTAGAGTTTGTCCAAATATTTGGAGACAAAATACTGGATTTCACCCCCTTGGGAGTAAGGAATTAATTTCTTGATTTCTTACATGTATGGTATAAAACTTCAGGTTTAAATTACAATATTTGAAAGTATCTTTCTGATATTATCACGTTTTGGTAGAAGCTCTCAATAAAGAAAAAAAAAACTAAAACTTTTTTTATTAGAAAAAGTGTTTTTACATATACATAAATAAAATTATTGGTGACGGTTACCATATTGTTCATATTTGTTGATTAATATGGCATTTATTTCCTAAAACAACATATAAAATTACTGGATTTGTCAAAAAGAAAACTGTTCTAAAAGGGAGTTGTATATTTTTTATTTAAAAGTTCAATTAACATATAATCACGAAGTAAACGTTTACTTTTTAGTTAAAAAATATTTTGATGAATTACTATACTTTAGTAGTTTCTATTTCTATTATATTACGTATATGACAGAATTCAGAGAGTTGTATTGAGATAGTTCAACCAGTGTAAAATAATTAAGAGGCTTCTCAAATTTCCCCATAACATAGTTTACTCACGAGGGCAAGACTCAAGGAAGTGTAAGCGCGTTCAGAAGTAAGTTCAGCACGTCACTGGATGCTGTTACAATTCGATTACCGCAGAATTTATACAACTTCCATCAAATGACATTCAAATTGGAATTTGCGACTCGGCGGAACAGTTTCGTGATCAAGAAGGAACGTGATTCGATAACTCCGCCTGTGTCGCCATCTGGGTCTTTCTTTATCGCCACTTGACTATTCACAGTTCACAGTGAGGGTGTCACGAGAGAGAGTCTTGGGTATAATCTTTTCCCGTTTTTCAATTTATACGCCAAACTTAAAATTCATATTCGAGCAAACTCCAGTATTCACATATATTATTGCTATAATCGGTCATAATTTTATAAAATATATTTTTAAGCGCATGTTTTTAGATTAATAAATACTGCTATTTTGGTTATAAAAAACATAAATACTTTTGATTAAAATTATTTATTGGCGATTCTTGTTGGGATTTCATTGTAACGATATAATAACTTATATTTACATATACGTTACTAATTATTTATTTATTTTATTTTTATTTTTTTATTATTTTACATATTTATTACAGCAATATACAAGTAATTATTTATACAACAAATTAATTCAGTAGTAACAGTAAGCATACATATTTTTTATTTTTGCTGTTGGTTCATCTAAACTGCCTAACTAGGGATAGCTTCCCCGTTCTAAGGCAGTAAATTATGTATTTTACAATGATATTTAAAAGTATTTACAGTTTTATCATAATGTGTGCTTTTTCAGTCTTAAAGGTAAACAATGAATATCCAGAGAAAACATAAATAATACCAAAATCTCTATATCCTAAGTCCCAAGTCATTACTATTAAAACAAGCAACCAGCTTACGTCCTTCTACATCGGACAACAAATTCTCTGACTCCCTCCGACCAATATGGATTAAGAATGCAGTCAACACCTTCCTCAGCCTGGCAATCCCACCACATTTCCACGAAACTGGGAAATTAAAAATACTTGGTACACTTCCACTAATTTTTTCGACCAATCAGCACTTTCACCCTCTAATGAGCATCTTCAGACTAATAAACATTATACAGTGTAAGGACAATTTCATATAAGAGTAAATATTATTTTAAGTGTAGGTACATTTAAAAATAAGTTGAAAGAGATACAATAAGTAATATTTCAATGAACAAATAAAACGTAATATTTTAATGTAAAATCCGGAATATGAAATATTGAAGGGAAAAAACACACTTCAAATAAATTCATGTCAGTGCAGTGTCGGGAAAATATATAAGTACACTTAAAAAATATTTTTTGCCTGAGTTAGTAATCATACAAAAACCCTTATGGATTAATATTACATTTTTAATTTGTTATTAATATGTATTTAATATATTATTTATCAAAAGTATAAACATATAAAAAGAATGAAATAAAATACGTGCCTTTATAAGTTTTCACATTAATTTAATAAGTAACCAAAGTATTATCATTCTAATATCTAAAAAAAATATTTTTATTCAGCTCTCAGAATAAAATACATCTCGAGTTGGATGTGAAAAAAAGGAGCTAAATAAATTAAAATATTACTCTTTCTTAAACCTACTTTAAATATGGTTAAAATTGAATGTTCTTATGCATACACACTTAAATTTGTACCTATAAATTGTAATTCCAGCAAAGTGCGTCAGTATCCGGACCGCGGGAAACTGCGGAAAGCAGCTGCTACTGCGGGATGCCGCGGGCCCCGTGCTGCAGGCCACCTACTACGAGATAGACTTTCTCCTGCCGGACATCAAGCTCGGCTCCACTGTCAGGTAACCTCCACTTCAAAACCGAGAAGCAGTCAGAGGGCAGTATCCGGCCAGCGGGGAACTGTGAGACATCCATACGTCACGCCATCACTTCTGATATAATAATTATAATAATCTTCTTCAGCCTTGTTCTCTCTACTGCCAGATATAGACCTCTTCAAAACGTTTCCCCGCCTTTATGTCCGCCGCTTTTTTCATCCATGCTCTACCAGCTATCGAGCCAAGCAAGTCGTTGGCGCATCTTTTTTGTGGCCTTCCACTATTTCTTGTTTGCCCATGGTCTCCACTTTATTATTATGGGTGTCCACCTGCGATCATTTAGTCACGCCAAGTGACCTACATAATGCCGATCCATGATACTTTTGACTCCAGTTCTGTGGCTATTTTTTCTATTTGTTTTTTAGGCAAACATAAAATACATATATCGACTATCTGTCTTTCCATAGATCGTTGCGTGCATTTTAGTTTTTGGCAGCGTTACTTTAGTTACAAAGTTGATTTTTATTTAATAAAAATGTAAAATAAACACGTTTTAAAATTTGTATTAAAAATCAAGATATTTAAAGGAATTTCATTCCATATTTCTTAAAAATAAATCAAAATAAGTATTTGTTTTTCTTTTATTTTATTCAGAAAACATACAGTCATACATAATAAGTATTAAGAACAAAAAATTTCTAACATAAAAAGATCATTTAAGTTAATTTATAAAATAAATTAAGTAAAAGATGGTAACAAAAAATAAATGCTTAGATGAGAAAAGAATAATCGTTAACATTTATGTTTTCAATCGAATAAAGAAATAATAAAAGTGAACTAATATTAATTATTTATGTTCGAAGCATTATCTTTGTGGTCAAACATTTTGATTAATTTTAGTAAACATTTGTATTTAACCACTTCCCGACTTTTTATGTCTACTGGTTTCGAGACGCACCCATCTCTTCGTCAGGACACGCAGTACGCCAACATGCAAATACTAAAATACACTTTCAGATGGTAAAGGTGAAAGTGTATTTTAGTATTTGTATGTTGGTGTGTACGTCTCGAACCCGGTAGACATAAAAAGTCAAACTAGTATTTGCTTTATACATATATTTTTGTAAGCTTGGATATTATTCTGGTTTACTTTTATCTTCGAGTCATTTCAAATTATGTCTATACGTATATCACGTACATGACTTTTTTACTCTGACATGTAGGTAAGATTATATACGCAAAATAGAAATGATGTTATTCAAAGTGATCTGCCGGTTGTATGAAGTGATATCTGGAATACTTTAGGTAATGTTCGCTAAATTCATGGGATTTATTATTTATCTCGAATGGAATATTACTTTTAGGAATTCATAATTGAAAATCTTATCTCCAATCTTCAAAAACTGACATCAATTCGAAAACATAAATCCATTAAAGCATTAAGTATCCTCATAAATACTCAATGCCGCCTCAAATTATTAAATGTTCAGACTGGAGTTTCATTTGAAGCCCTGGTCATTTCTATTCTAATATTACAGCTTAATCTGACGATTAAAATTAAACTTTAACTCATTAAACATGATTTGCAATATTATTCCTCAAATTTCGACGTGGTCTTTACGAAATCTTGATAAAGATTGATTGGAGAAAACTCATTAAAATACATTGTTCTGTTTTGGAAAACTTTTTACCTCCGTAAAACTTTGACCGGTGGCGGTGTTTCGCTGTTACATAAAAATACTAACAGGATATTAATTTGACATAAAGGTTACTAGAGCATTCGAAAAGTTTTAACGAGGACGAAAGTTCAAATGTACAAAATGTCATCCCACTAATGGCGGATTTACTCAATATTAGCTTAGTTCCCTGAAGAGTACAAACTATTGCTTATTTTACGGTAAAGTTGGTTTGTGTTTTTACTCTTGACAAATCGTTATACCTAAGGTACTTATAGAAACAAAAAAAGAGATCTTGCAATTTTTGCCAGGGTATTCATAGAAACATCAGACGATGCAAAAATGTTGACGATGAAAAATAAATGTGTTTACGTTCATCACCATCATCATTATTCCCTTTCCGAACCTGATGATGCATAGGGTACTGCATTGATACACCCCAAGCGCAGTGTTTCTTGGTCCATTATGTTACATCAAGGTAAGATGGTTAGTCTTACTCTCCAGGTACCAGTCTAGGGACAATGAAATTAATATTCTAGTGTGAAAACACCCTTTTAAAATAAAATTTCATATCAACTATGTCGGGAATCAAACCCGAGACCTTTTGCATAGTAGGCAAACGCGCTGATCATTACACCACGAGGCCGACAACGTTAACGATACTTAAACTTTTATTTAAATAAAACGTTGAGGTTAAAACAACTTGGTCTTATGGCTTGTATAAAAGAAATTGGGTGTACAAATTGTAATAATGTAATTGTTATAAAGTGCAATAATATTTAAATGTATTACAAGATTTTATTGATTAATTTGAAACAGTACAACAATCGAGTTATTAACGTTTTATGAGAAATATTATTATTTAATAAGCAAGAAATTACAATGGCAACTTTACTGTGCTATTATTTTTTCTGCGCAACTTCTGTCGAATTTTCTACAAAGGTTTAAAATATGCATATTTTTAATTACTCGAAAACGTAACGTTTCGTGCTCCATGGGACAAACGACACGTATTACGTTACCGCGCTATACTTATACGTAACGTATATTAGAAGCGAACTCGGTGCGTATAGTGACGTTAAAATGGCGTGACTCTAACTGCGAACCGTTTTGTATGTGCTCGTCATTAACCGAAAATTATAAATGAAAAATGTTTTTTTATACGTCGATAGCATAGAATTAAGAGACTTTTCTTATTTCTATGGTTGATAGTTTTATCGTAAGAATCGTGAAAATTCGGCCTAAATATTTAATTTGTTTTCTTCGCATTTCCGATTTATGGAAATACCCTATTTAAAAAAAATACATATTGCACACAAAATGAATTAGGATTATGCAATTATAAAATATGACCCACAGTTAAAATTACAAATAACAACCCTAAAACATGTAAGATTCTACCACGACTTAATACTATACGTATTAAATAAATTACTTAACAGTCTAAAGCACCGTCTATTTTTATGAAAAATAATCACTGCAAAAAAGTTTGCTTCAGGATATATGGCATATTTGGTTTGACCTATGGTGCATTAATTTCTCAAACGTTAGTAAATATCTCGGATTAGTTGATGGGAAACATCGCTCAGCGCTGTAAACAAATTAATATCGCGATGCATCGGTGGCTAAATAACGACGTCAATCGCAGTCTGCGGATGTTGATGTGAATCCTCCGCGGGATTATGCGATATGCGGCGAGGTTAACAAGCCCCCCTGGCCCGACTATTGACTACCGCCTGTAAATAGTGCACCACGCACTCCAGGGGGATTTTACCCGAATCCGGCCAATGGAAATTGAGGGGCAAACATCATTTACTATTTTACCAATACTGCTGTGTTTCTGCGTTCAGTCGTTATTTACTTCATGCTAAGATTTTTCTCTATTAATTTAGTTTATGAATATTTGATCTAATTTAAACATTTATTTTTAACAAAGCCGAAAGACAAATAAGTAAAATATAAAAATAATAAAAATAATTGTAAATGTTAGTGAACATTTATATGTAATCACTTGATGGCTTTTATTTATCTGCCTGTCTTTACGTATCACAATAACTCGACCAAAGTGCACGTTGGTTTGATATGTTTTGGGCAACTACTATTGTAATACTGATGTGAAATATTTATTTTAAAGGGTGTTTTCATACTAGAATATTTCATAGTCCCTGGACTAGTACCTGAAGCGTAAGACTGATCATCTTACCCTCATGTAACAAAAAAATATCAGCATACGCTGCGATTGGTGTACCAATTAAGTGCGGAAAGGGAATGATGATGATGATGATGATAATGACTGGTGACTATTGTGAAGGTGTATATTGCGATTTTGATGATCCCAACAAAGAGACAGGTACGTTTGGAAACCGGTAGACATAGAAAAGTTGGTAAGTGGTAATATACAAATAATATTTACTCACATTTATTGAAATGTTTGCATTAATTTGCAAGTGTGCAAGTTAATGCTTTAAATATTAATAATAAATATAACCATTTCAGATTTGTTGATAAAGAAATGAAAAGAAGTAATTACTTTGAATTAAATAAAAATAAAGGAAATAAATGTAAAGAGTAAAAACATTTTTTGAAAATGTATGTATCAAAAAATATTCTTAGGAAAATATATACATATGTTTAATAGAATCTTTAAAAGAATAGAAAGTTTGTTTTTCCTATTGTAATGAACGGTTTTCAATATTTGCACGGTGAGTTTTAAAAATCTTTTTCTTTTGGTCAGTATCGTTATGGGTAATCCTATATCTCTCGTCTTATACATATTTGAAATTTTTGCATTTGGTTTAATTTATCAGTGATTTAAATTAAAAAATACTTGCCTCTACTGGATATAATAAATCTGTTAAATGCGTTAAGAGATTTGCAAATTCATTTATATATTGACGGATCGATTATAAGTTTGACTTTCCACAATGAAATTGTAATATTTTTATTTACTTTCGGCGATCACCTTGTAATCAACAATCAATCATCCACCTTACTTTTACTTAAGTCGTGTTTGCTACATTTTTATTTATTTTCAATGTAGGTATATTTTAAATCATTAAGAATTCTAGCGATTGATCAAACTGAAGATCAATATCTAAATTACAATTTTAATTTTAATGCAATGTTTAATTTCACATAATTTTTTTGACTGTAATTTAATTTTTATTTATAAATAAATTAGAGTCACAAAGGAATTAGCATTATTTACTAGTATATTTTAAATTTAATACACACGTACATTTTAATGTTATAGTGTGGTGGGCACCATGGTGGGATCCAACAGGATGCACGCGGTTCGAGTCCGTCCCGCAGCACCCTTCGAACCAGCTGCTCTCCCCCGCCTGGCTGCCATCAGCCAACATGTCGTGGCCAAACTACAAGCTCTACAACACCACTAAATATAAAACAATTATTAATTTATTTCTAAATACTATTTGCTGAATTTCAAATTTTACATTATACACTTCACAAGCTACATAAATCTATTTTGACTATGTAGGTAGGTACTTATTTTCATACAAATTGGAATTGTGTACTTATTAGTTAATTAAATTTACAACAAAAAACAAAAAACAAAAAAGAGGTACATTCTAGACAAAAAAAAACATTTTGGTATTCGTCAAATATTTTTGACAATTATTTGCGTCATTTTAAATTAAAAACTCACTCAAGTTATTGGTTGAAAATTCTTGGATCATTATTCTTTAGGTAAAACCTACAAATGTGAAATAACTAATGACCGTTTCATCGCTTTCTCGACATCTTCGAAACTGGTCACCGGTTATTCCAAATTTGTGGATTTGAGTATTACTTGTCATTTATTTCTGTAATAAAATAAAATTAACTTGTCATTGTTATTTTAGCGTTTCTTAAATAAAATAGCAACTTTGTGATTATAATTACTTCTTAGAAAAATATATTAAAAACCAGATCCAAATTCAATTTACAATGTTAGCTTTGTCGATTTGTTATCTGTTTTAGTTATGTCTAATGAAAAACACATTAATTTTATTACATTTCACAAGAAATTTTATTTTAGCAAAATGTTTCCACAAGTTCAACAAATGTTATTTTAACATGAATAACTCAAGTTATAAAAATACGCTTTATTTCATTTTATGATTCTTGCATATTTTATCATCACTAAAGCTAAGTGCAGAAGAGATATTTATGCAAATGCCGATAATTAGGAATTCCCTTTTGAGAGGAAGCGTAGTAACCATTTTACAAACCAAAGTACTGAGCCTATCTTACCTATTTTCTCTACTGGGTAAACTTGCTTATACATAATATTATATTCTACACTATGTGCCACAATTTTTACACTGTGTTCTCGAAAAAAGGGACCAACGTAATATTATTTTTTGGTATTTTAATATAATAAATAAAATTAGAAATTTATTTGTTTTTTTATATTTGAAGTCAAATGGTACCTCAAGTAAAACATTCAAAAACCCTATTGTGTTTTGTAATATTCTTTATGATTTTTTCTCGTTGATATAGGGAGCTCTTACACCAGTTGGAGATAGTAAGAGAAAACTATATTGATGTTTTCATGTGTATTTATAACATGTAGAATGGAATAAATAATTTTATTATGAAGCGCGAGAGTAACGGCGATACCTGAATTGAACTGGCCTGAACTACATTAAGTTTGAACTAAACTCCACTGAACTACTCTACTGACGGTACCCTAAGATGCTACTGCTTTTAAGGTTGTTTATTTAATTTATTTTTATTTATTATCATTATATTACATACACAAAATTATAATTTATACAAAGTTGCTTTGACTGCCTAACTAGGGTTATTTACCCCGTTCTAAGACAGTCAAAAAAATATAAAAAACAGTAATCAATATAAAGCAATAGTTATAAAGATAGAGGACAAAGTAAAAAACAAAGTAAAAAATAGAGTAAAAACACGGTAAAAAATGTAGTTTAAACAGTAAAAAACATAGTTAAAATGTATTTAAAAAACGAAGCAAAAACATAATAAAAACAATGTAATAAATGTAATGAAAACATAGTAAAAACCATTAAAAATATATAAATATGTATTTAAAAATATTTTAAAACTCAGTAAAATGCCAAATAAAAACAGAAAACATAGTTAGAAACAGATTTAAAGTCATAGTAAAAATATGAATGTATGTGTATAGCAAAAAGCATATTAAAAAAAATAACATAGCAAAATACCGAGCAGAAAGAGAAAAAAAAACTTATTAAAAAATTAAGTAAAAGATGTAATAAAAAAAATACATAGTTAAAACAAATTAAAAAGTCATGAGGATCTTAAAAAAATAAATCAGCAAAAAACTAAATATATATATATACAATTTAAATTAAAACACGTGTTGGCCATCTAACAGCCACCATCAACCCCTCAGACTTTCTGCGACCAATTTTTCCAAGAAAAGAAGTCAGCAACTTCTTTATTTTTCAGTCAGAAAAGTAGTCAGCAACTTCTTTATTTTAGTTGTATATAGTGTTTTCTTTATTTCCTAGTGGGGAATGAAGTTACTTTGTATTTCTCCTCCAGTTATGAATTTGACAACCCGTGCTGGGTAATCAGTATTTTGGATGTCCTTAAGCGATAGCAGGTCAGGCAACAGTGGGCATTGATTTTTGGGTGACTTCCAAAATTTTAATATGATTTATTTTAAAATCCCCTATAGTTGGAAAGTTTTTTTTGTGAGCCAGTTAAAGTAGTAAATGTTTCATAGTTGTTTGTTTGTGAATTCTGAGTGTGAAAAACGTAAATAAATAAAAGTTTTAGATCACTAGAGTTAAATGAAGTTTATACAAAAGAAGAAGCTTAGTGTGATTAATTTATACTTACTTTAAAGAATAATATTAGTAATTCCTAAAACATTTACCTCTATATACATTAATATGGTAACTTAAACAGTTATTTTATTTTACATAAATTTTAAATTGAAAAAAAAGATTGATGATTGTGTTAAAATATCAATGTAATAAATATTATTTTGTTATTTCACAGAATATATGAAATTGAATTACACTGTGTTATAATAAATAGGTACTATTATTTTTGTCCGAGAGCGTACCTCATAGAGGTACGTATGTATTTATTTGGTACCGAGCCAACTATGGTCACATTCAGGGCTGATGGCTTCGCTTTCACATCGGATCTCTTTTCTAAATGTATGGAAACGTATTTAAGAGAACATGATGTCAAGTTATGTAAACGAAGTTTTTTTTACATAAATTTTGTCAACATCGCGAAATCATAAAAACAATAACGTATAAAATTAAAGGTATTTTATAAATAAATATTTTGAGTTTCGTGTCAATTTTTCATAGATGTTTAAAAAAAACGAGAATCGTAAATATTTTATTGCGTTTAAAGAGATCACTCTTGTAAATGCTTATATACATACCCATTTCAAAAGAAGAAATATGTCAAAATTGAAAAAAAAAATTACATGACTTTAATTTTTTCATTGTATTTTAAATTAGATGAAAACCGTTTTCAAATATTTTTTTTATTTTTTTTTATTTGAACCTATTGAAGGTGATGTGAACTAACTGACTAAATGGTCAAACATTTGTTTTCAAAACGTTGACTGTGAACATTATGCCTATAATTGTTTTTTTTATTTTATTTTATATTTTATTCAAATTAAAAATTTTGATATTCCCAAGGAGTTTTTGGGAAAAAACTCATTTAAAGACAAGCAGATAATTTTATGGTTTATTATGAATCAACAACTTATCGCAAAAAAATATAACTATTGCATACTTATTATCTAAATTCTAAGCTAAGAGCATAGAATTAAGAATAGTCCAGAAAGAGCGTAGAATCATATTTGAATACGTCGGAGTGTGTTCGAAAATCCCCCCACTCTGCCACCCTTTCACCGCGCGCATACTTGAAGTCGCCGCGTAATGTTGCCAGATCGCGAAAAATATAGTCATAACACTAATGTAAGACAATTATATATATTTGTTTAATTTCTCTAAAATTGTATTGTACACACGGAAACATTGATTGACACAACAGAGTAGATAAGGAAAGAGTAATTTAATGAATGATTTTTGAACTTTAAAAATGTAACAAATTGTATTTAACATAAAGCGGATATTTTTATGTCATGTTAAATAATATATATTGAGCAAAGTAGCGTAAAAAATTTGACTACCCTGGCAAACGCTAACAATATGCCAATTTAGTTTTTTTTGACAATCTGACAGATGGAAAAATAATTAAATTTTTAAGTAATCCGTTTTCTACTTATACATGCATTTGCTATTTACACATTAAGTATGATCCCATCCTGTTTTTTTTTTAACCCAGCAGTATTTCTACACTGTAAAACAACACAACACGATGCCGTGTATGCAGTTGAATTCAAATCAGGAGTTGCGTACTGAGCGACGTCTACAAAGAAACTTATGGATCAAAACGTAAAACTACTTCTTTAAGAGTAGTTTGGTCGCCTTCTGTTTGATGCGCATATGCGGTTTTTGGACTTTTCTTAATTCTATGGCTAAGAATATGAAAAATTATATATTAGATAAAATACAAGGTAAAAAGCACAAACGTTAGTTTAAATGTTTGACCATAAAGTTAATGTTTCAAATAATTCACTTCACCTGCAATGGGCTCATTTTATATTTGTGAAACATCGTGTAGGTATTAATTATGAATTAATATATTCCATGATTTAATTTCCGGTAAAATGACAAAATAACGCCTACTCAAAAAAGTACTTTATTTCACGATGACGCCATTTAAAAAAATGGGTCCAGGAAAAAAAATGTTTTCTATAATAAATTTAGAGATGAAATTTTTTCCCAATCTACCAACTCAATATAAAAATAATAAAGGTTCCTTAATTCAATTTTTACGTTTCCTTGAATTTGGTGGTCGCAGAATCATAACAATCATCATTACCTTTCCACATTCACTGCTTCGGTACACCAATCACAGCGTATCTTGATATTTTTTGTTACATGATGGTAAGATGATCAGTCTTACGCTTCAGGTACCAGTCCAGGGACTATGAAATATTCTAGTGTAAAAACACATTTTTTTAGTCGCAGAATACACTAAGAATAATGGCGCTTTACTAATTTAAGAACAACATTATATTAAAGGTGAAATATTTATTTGCTTAAAAATACAAAAAGACTTTTAAATTGAATTTTTAAAATAAATTTAGCATGGCATGTAAAGGTATGTGGGTTTATGACCGATACGCTGAATTTTTAGAAATGTATTTTTCTTTCGATTACAGGTACTGGAAGACATTTGAATAGATTATTGGAGAAACTCCATAAGTCAAAGCAGTTATCAGCAAAAATATTTTAAGAATGTTCTT
The DNA here is from genome assembly GCF_059751315.1 of Micrasema longulum. Taxonomy (NCBI): domain Eukaryota; kingdom Metazoa; phylum Arthropoda; class Insecta; order Trichoptera; family Brachycentridae; genus Micrasema; species Micrasema longulum. The sequence continues at coordinate 265,450 of NW_028278175.1, read as the reverse complement.
ACTCTTTACTTACAGTTGAGGCCACGAAATAGGTTAACACGGTATACTGTGAGACAAAGTAAAATATTAAAATATTTACGCAAAAAAAGCATTGTTTGCTATAAGCGAACTATTATTTGCATATTATGTAATACGTGAACACAGTTAATTATAACCCAATAAGGGAAAAATGCTTAAAATGCCTGAGCTGTAGGCACAATTATTAAAAGCCGTACAAGTATGTTAACTTCAATATTATAAAGCCAAAATACATATTTTTAATGTGCTTGTTTTGTCATTTACATTAAGTAGACGCCGTGGCGCTGTTGGTTAGACAGCCAACTATAAAACTTGCGCCAAGGGTTCGAATTTTACCTGTTACAAGAAAAAAATCAAAGAAATATTTGTTTTTCCAATCATTTTGGATGTTGTGGTGTATTTTCATATCCCCTCCTTCCTACCTACTGAACCTCTACAATGGAAGCGTAGGGGTGATTCCTTGAAAATAAGCGTTTTTTAGTTATCTCGCAGTGCGCAATTTTAATATAAATTTGTACGGAGTGAACTGAGTAAATAATTATTTATTGTTGATTGCAACTCAAGTCTTATAAAATTAAGTTTGAGATTGTAATGGACATTACGTTTTATGCTTCAGTCACCTTTGAAGAAAGTAAACAATCAATATCCCGCGTCAAAAAAAAATTGTTGCTACGCAATTTGTTATTGCATCACTTTGTTGAGATTCAAAATCCCAGCATCCACTCTGTTGAAATCTGAAATCCAAACTGGACAACGTTCACCTAGAAGACCATCAAAGAGATGGAGGAATAGTTGGACTTCATCTTGTGTTGACATCTTAAGTTAACACTTTGTTGCTAAAAACCGAATTTCATCGATATTCTGACTCATGAGCTATCAAGCAGACAAATTCAGAATTTAACTCTCAAGAAATTTCAAAAAGTACAGATTATTGTTGGTACTCAAATCTCCAAATTGATTTTTCACAAAAATGATAATACCGAAGTACAGCCGCATCTAGAGCTTACGAACTTGATTGTTTAAGTTAAAACTTTCACTGTGTCTAGTCATCACTTAAACTGTTAGAATTTCTAAAGTCGCTACTTAAGAAGTTATAGGCCCTGTAAATTACTAGACTTTAATATTCCTTCAAGAAAAAAAAAACTCGGTCTTTGTTGTAAAATGTTAACTTTATCTCACCATCATCAGTGACGCAACAGCCCGTTGTGGGGGCTGGTCTCCTCCAGAATCTGTCTCCATTCCTCCCTGCACCCAGCTGCTCTTCTCCTGTTCATTAGGCTCTAATGTTACTTTCCACATTATCCAGTTATTTTAATTTTATTATGTCTCTGATTCGTCTTCCGGCAAAAATATTTTTTTGGGGGTACGATTATTATTCATTCTGTGCACATGGACCGGCCCAATTATTGTCTCTAATTCAATTTTAAACTGTCTTATTCTTTCAAATACTAATTTCATATTTCATGTCTTTTGGTCAAAACCCAGCATTTGACACCAGTCTGAGGAGATGACAGTCTGGCGATGTTCAGTCTGAGGAGAGCTTTGTAAATAAAAGTCTTAGTTTTTCTAGAGATCAATTTGGATCCCAGAGTTTAAACAAGACAAAATAACATGTTTGCTGCCTATTGGCGTGCTCTTATCTCGGTACTATAATTGCTATCATTAGTAATTTCAGTATTAAAAGGAGTTGATATTGTCTATGTCGTGTGACCTAATTAACTTTAACTAGTACTTTAATAATCATCAGACCCGGACGAGTAAGTTAGCAATTAGAAAAATCATGATTTCCACATGCTACGTATTTCAAATAGATTTTTATACTGAACTTATAAACCTACGTGCTGTTCCATATGCGGACAGATAAAGACTACAGTTATATTTGTGAAGTAGAAGCAAAGTCTTGGAGGATTAATGTCGGTTCAATTGCTACTCTCAGGCAAAATTTCTTAATAAGGAATCCTAGTGGAGAAATCTAGAAGACTCCACCTCGTAGTTTAGTGATCGCATTTGCCTACACGCGATTTTACACTAATATTTCACTATCCCTTTACTAGGACCTGAAGCGTTAGTCCGATCACCCAACCTTTATATAATAGGCGATTGAGATACACATATTTGGTTTTGTTAAACCTACTTTGTTAAGTAATCTTCTATGCATCATCGGGCGTGAACAGGGAATGATACTGGCCTATAGAAATTCGTACAAATAAATGTGTCATATTTTAATAAATAATAAGTTCTTGTCGAGTATTAATTATTTAAATTGCAAAGCAAAGATAAATAAATTTACATGGGTAGAACTGAGAGCTATATCTGAAAATGAAACACCTCGGTCAACCATAATCCTTTAGGGCTGCTCAACAACCTTAATAAAGATAATCGCAGGTTCAACTTGACCCAACAATATTGGCGAAAGCTGTGGCCTAATTCTACGCTAACCTTAGCATTATCATTTCATTTTAAGGGTTTATTCAATCCTCCGAATATGGACCAAATAACAATACACGGACAAAATACGACTCATTTTATATTTGGACCCTTTTAAAGCGAAGGTGTATTTTGCCAGTGATACTAAATTTACACTGGGTTTTATCAAATCATGCTTGTTTGTACTGTAAATTCATTTTTTATTTAACTATTAACAATGTACTACATCTCACAAAAGGTTTACGCTCTGGTTTAGTTTGTCCACTCTAAAACGATAAAATTGAGCAAGAAGACCGTTTGGTTAAATAAATGAAAAAAATTACAGCTCTTGATGTTGTAAAGTTTTAATTTTCATTGTATTTACCATAATAAATTCAAACACATTTACCTGAAATGCTTGAAAAGAGTTTTGCTTGCAGCACTATAAAGCTAATAACTATAAATAAAACTATAAAGCCAAATATAAGTTTTTAGCAAAAATGTTATAAAATAACGAATCCGGCTATTAACAGTCCCGTGTTAGTATTGGGGACTCATGGATCATAGATTTGAGATTTAAACCTAGCTTTAATATAATTTAAATCCCCCTTTCAAGCAGAGTTTTTGGTGACTCGTTGAAAATGTCCCAAAATTACATTTTTTGAATAAAATGCGAATATTTATTTATTAGTACACCCAGTTCTCAGTTCAAAAGTGTTTAGTTCAGACATGGAGAGGTTCAAATCAGTTAAATTTAGTTATTGCCGTTACTCTCGAACTCCATAACAAAATTTTGTATTTTATTCTATGTGTAACAAATACACATTGAAGGATAATGTCGTGTTTTTCTTTCATTTCAACTGGTGTAGGAGATTCCTGCACCAGCAAGCACAAAAATCCTAAAAAGCCATAAGAAAAGATTTTTGTTTCGTAAAAAATTGCGGTCGTGTGTATAAAAATATAAGCACGTATACAAATAAATATACCAAATTATCGCAAGGCTTTTATTAAAAAAATAGAATCAATTAAATGTGCATGTACCTACATAGAAATCATTAAGATGCTTTTAGGAGACATTACTACATTTTCCGTGATAAGGATGCCACTATGTTTCCCTTAGCTTTACCAAACAGGAATAAAAATAAAATCGACGATTTTTATCATTCTTATATCTCACATAGCTACATAACATAGAGCTATAATAAAATGCTGTTCAAAAGAAAAAAGAAAAGAAAATAAATCTTAATATGTAAAACTCGGAATTCGTTAAACAAAAGGCAACAAGAATAATAATCAGGATAATTAACTCTAACTGTCGAAACTGTTTGTGTAAGATTAACTTGAAGTTACTAGCACTGAATTTTAATGGCACAAAGAGTATGAAAATCATTGAACATAAACAATTGGCTTTACATATGCCTTTTCTTCAACGATTTTTATATTAGTAGGTTTGTAGTATAACATTATAAACTAAAGAGTGTCAAGATGCCAACGTTCACAACTTTAATAATGTAATTAACTGCCTCTAGGCTGTAAAACCCAACTTAATCCATGCTCAATTTCGCCATTTTTTTTGTATTAATCACGAATATTAGTTGGATTAGCGACGTAATTAAAAAAATATGAAATTGTACAGAACATTCATGATTGAGAGTGGGCACTGATTATGTGATCAACCGACATTAAATATTGCTATCTGGTAACAATATTTAATTTTGTGCTGCTAAATTATTTCTAGTCTTTTGTACAGTTTATTGTAACAGATAAATATCTATCTACCTTTTTTAAAAACATCAGTACCGATTTAGTCACCGTTCCGTCGCCAGTGACAGTTCGTCTCGATTGTGACAGATAAGTTGTCATTTATAGTTTGTCCAACATAAATATTCAAGGGTGAATAAAAAAGTTTTAAATAATACAAAAAAAATGTAATTTATGCACTGTATGTTCTAAAAAAAACTTTAACTTCCGCGAGTTCCTTTAACGTTTCAAAAATGAGTGGAGAATAGGTAAGTAAATATGATATTTTTTATGAGTTCACTTATGCATTATGAACATTTTATGTCCCTAATGAAATTAATTGTCATCTTAAAAACACAACAAAATATAAAAGAGTTAGTTTAATATGTTATATATGTTATATATGTCAATGACACGTATGCACAGTTTTATAAATAGATATGTGCATTACAAACAAATAACTGTATCGTTAATTATTGATAATATGCAAATAACACATTGGTTTTTAAAGAGATTATTTTTTAACGGCTTAAGTTGATGTCTGACTATTTATTGGGTAAACAACTTAGGTAGGTAGGTATTGATTACGCAGACAGATGAAATAGATTCATAAGTTTCAATAGTTCTATGGGCGGACCGCGCAACGTATGCAAATGTGTAATGTATGTTATTTTTTAGAATTAGCAGAACTTTGTTGATAAATTGTACGTGTTAAATTTTGAAAAAAAGATAAGTTCAATGAAAAAGACTACAATATTTTATAATATCTACAAGCATGACTAATTATAGTACACATTAGTGGAACTTCAGGCTTTAAATACTAGCGCTTACCGTATGAATCTGAAGCGATTTATTGGGTTACAATTTTAACAGGGATGTAGATAATGCTGGTTACAGGGTTTTGCTAAACGTCTAACAAAAAGTTTGTAAGCTACCGAAAATAAGATGGTTCGATGTCATAACTAACGAAGTCCGAGAACAGACGCAACAGCCTCCTATAACGAACGTTTTGAGAATACGGCGTCGCTGCTGATGCCTTAGTTGAGCCTAAACCCAAGCTGCCTCTTATTTACACCTGCGGGCTACCACCGCGCCGTCCCGGAAGACTGTCGATGACGATCTTTTGGCTTTATTCGGCGGAACTAAAAGATGCGGGATTGACAGCGATGGTGTATCCAAGAAGCAATTCTGAATCTTCTCTGTAGAGAAGAAATAAATTTAGGGATCTTTATATTTTGCATGCGACTGCAATTTGATTCGTATATGGCCGCATGAACGAATAAACGTCAAATAAATACAAACACGTTTAACCAAACGCGATGATTTTCATTTAGAACACCCAAGACACTTAATTAGGTTGAACTGACCAAACCCTACCTACCTATTGGTTTTTTTTCCTTTTAAACGGTTTTATAATGCTTAACTATAAAATGCCAATTATAAAACCGTTTATTTTATGTCATTTGACGTTTTATAATCAGTCAAGTGCAAAAAATATGAATTCAAAAATTAAATACTCTAAACTCCGCGAGAAGATTCAGAATACCAACCCTGGAGGCGTTTAGTGATGTGAATGAGTGTTAGTTATTTATATATTTTTTGAAAGGGGTAGACGCAGAAGTTTAAAAATATAGATAAATATTTTGAGTTTGTCCAAATTTTTGTAGACAAGAACTTAAGGCCGCGATACTACCTAAACGGACTAAGCGTTTTAGGTATTTAACGTACATACCTTTTCGCTCTGGTCAAGTACGACTCAACGTTGGGAAGCTTGGGGCAAACACTGGCAGAATTGCATGGGGGTAAATTTGACTTTATTGGACGTACAAAGATCAATATTTTTTAAACGTATAAAATCACGAACTAACATATATTTTTTTAATAACCGAAATTTTATTTCACAAACCTTGATAGATTGTCTTTAATTTCTTTTATTGTTACTCGAAAAATAAAAATAGTGAATTGATAATCTTAGCATGGAATGTGCTTGGAACGTCCTTTTGAATAAGGTATAATGAAATAAAACTATGTAACTGTACTGTATGTTTCCTGAATAAAAGAATAAAAAATATCCTTCTAACAAAATGCAGGTTGTAAATGTTCAATTTTTTTTGTAATTCTTGATCAAATTCCAACGTTATTGGATAGAATACTTTTTGAAAATAAGTTTAAACAACTTCTTTTCACTTCCAATATTTTAAAATTGAAATTAGCGCTTTTGCCCTCTTTCGGGCATTTTCACGTCCAAACAACACCAATGTTTTACCGAAAATCATAATAAAGACTGAGATTTAAAAAGAAATGCATTGCAATATTCAGAAGACATTTTAATAAGCGCATCTTCTATCACCACCTTCTTGGAACCGAATCCTTTAAAGAATACATACGTATGTAAAATTAAATTCAGTCACTAGTTTAAAGTAGCGTAGTGCTGGTGGTGCCTATCGTGCCAGGGGAGTCAGTATTGCCAGAGGGCCATAATGCGCGTTCCCACGTGGGCCATGACAGGCGCAGTGAGCATGACCCCCCCACAGCCCCGCCCCATAAGCGCCACCCTGCATCGCGTTTAAAGTGAAATGGGATGAAATATACCAGCTGCTGTTCAATCATTTATTTTAATTCAAGGTCTCAAAAATAATTGAACTAGTATTGTGCAACTTTTATACATATGCAAGATGAATCTCACTAACATCGATGAAGGTTTCAGGTCTTTAAGAGGATATGCAGTACCAATCAATTTTGATGAAAATTATTTGAACATTTTTTTAAAATGCCTCCCCGATACTATGCGAAAAATACTGTAAGCCGTGTTGGACTGATTATGCCTAGCTAAAATCGACAAAATCGAGGTTTCGTTGTCCCGTTTTCCGCATCTCAAAAATGAACCGATTTTTTTTATTTTTTTTTATCAAGAGTATCAGAATGAAATTTGCTGTGATGATATCTTTTTTGGCATTTTAAAAATAGTTATCATATTTTTATACCGTACGTCCGAAGACAACAGATAAAACTGGGCCCTTTGAATTATTTTCGGATGGTTCTAGTTCCCATAAGAAACAACTTATAAAAAAAATAAAACAACGGAGACACGCAAATGGTAAATATCTATAATGTGTAAAAAAAAACATTACCCTTGTGCCACAGTCCAGGTAGAAAATACGGGAATCTTTGTCCAAACGAATAAAAGTGAGACCCCGTTTCCTCTCAACTTCACAAAAGTCTAACAATATTTTGTTAAATTATTTAATTATTATTTTTAAAAACCCGTTTTGGTTATATAAAATAAAAATTAAAAGAACTAGTCATGTTACGTCTCGTCTGGAAAGTGTATTCTTATGCTTTTTCAGGGTGATTTTTAATTTGTCTTCACTGTAATTTTTCAGGAGCTAAGGTAAGTCAATGTAGTGTTTAAGTTCATTGTATAGTACTTTAGACTATTTTGTCTTTCGTTTTTAAATAAGGTAGTGTTGTTGTATGGTACTGTATTTTATGTTATGCCGTAATTTTGTCGAGAAACAAACCTGAGACTTCAAGCATGGATCGTAAACACGCTGACCACTAGCACACTTCTAATACTCACTTAGCATTCTTTTTTGCCTCTTCTTTCAGAGTGATAGCTTCTTGACTGTGTGTGATAATCTACCCTCTCATGCCAGAGTCACCTCTTCATTCTTCAAATTCAAATCTCAGATAGAATAACACTTTGTGTTTTTCCTTTCTTTCATACTTTTACCCCCACCTCTCCTCATATTAGGGTGTAGATTTTTGATTTAATTTATTTTATATTTGTGTTTTAATTGTTATTCTTAGATTTAAAATATAACTGTTTTTTTTAATATCGTCAAGGAAAAGTTCATGTTAATTCGTATATTCCGCTATTTTCAAATTTGTCGACCAGATTACTATTAATTAATGTTTGGCCCAAAGAGTTTTTATTATAAAATGAAACTAAAAGATTTAAATGAAATTTAATATATCTGTCAAATGATTCGTTTTAATACGGAATATTGTCGTAATAAGTACCTATAGTAGTCTGAAGGTAAACTTTTTACAAATTCTTGCAAATCGTAAAACTTTCTGTGTTTAAATTTAAGAAAATTTCTGTGAAGGCGTTGTAAATTTTCGAAAGATTTAGGCTATACGGAAATATTTATTTGTCGGAAAACCTTAATTTATAACTGATGTTGCTATCAAGAGTATACTGCAAAGCAGAAATATTGGTAACCACACAATCACCAATTTTTTCCCAGGTCAAATCGTTTTGCAAAACTGTATTGTCTCAAAAGATTTTTTTAAATTATGGTTTTAATAGTGAACATCATAAGGTTGTACATTTTTCCAGGCTGTCTTACCAGAGTACTCTTTTGGATAAAAAATATTATTATTTTTTAAACGATTTTCCATAGTGATATTCATGGAATCGGTCTCCACCTGAGTGAGCCCCTTTTCCAAATATTTCTGCACAATTATTATTTTGAAGTTCATAACCACCTTAAGTAGCATTAGACACCATATAGTTTCAATTTTGGTACGTACAACCATCACTGCACAAAGTAATTGTTTTGCATTCGAGTGGCATATTTTGTGAAAATTATTTATATTTTACGCATTTTCACGGTTTTCATTGAAGATTTAAAATAGTTTAAACTTTCGAATGGCATTTGAATCTCGTTTTCGGCAAAATTTGGAGTTACGTGACGATAATATATGTTGAAATTCACAATTTATTTTGGATAGGTACGTAGAAATTGCCTAATGCGGTTTATCTGTCCTTATGCATATTAATATAAATTGTACTTGTATATACAGTGTATAAACAAATAAATTAAACAAGATGTGGACAATCATGATATAATATGTATGGACGATGTTTATTTTGCGAAGGTTTCTTCAATATTTATTTTGGGAAGTCTGTTTAATGAGGGGTCGTTTGCTTCACAGTTTAGGCGCCAGTTTTCTCAACAGCGAGTGGTGACACGGATATGTATTCTGAAGGAACAGAATTCAGTTTCAGTCTTTTCAAGCACAACCGGCCATGACGGAACAAATGAGACGGTTAAACAGACAGATTTATCTTGGGAATTTATTATTGCCTTCGCCGGATATCATTGTCAAAAATATAATTTAGGACTCGCGAGCGATAAAATGTTAGAAATACTGAAGCAGTTTACCTAGTTTTTATTTATTCATATAAAAATTTAGCACATGCAATAAAAAAAACACTTTAAATTTGTCATTATGACATTAAAGTTTTTTTGTTTGCACATAGGGCGCTTCATAGTAATAATTGGGAGTTAGTGAGCCATGTAATGTTAAAAATCTACTTGATTCACAATGTTTTGAGTGTGTCCAAATGTTCGCAGACTGGCTAAATTTCCTCCCCTGGGGAGTTTTCAAGATCTTAATTGGTTGCAACAGAGAGAAAAAATATTGTTGAGAAGGTAATATGGAAGTCAAGTCATTTAAAGGGCTTATGATCTGTCATTGCCTGGTTTAAGGGGGCACTCTAGGTTAACCAGATAATTCTCACCCCACATCAATAAAGGTTTCAGCGCTTTTACTTCTCAAAAGTCAACAGATGGAAGAGGTCAGGAAACGTGGATGTTAAATTATGGCTAGAATGGTGAATGTTACACATTGCTTAAAGTGGGCACTTAAACCAGCCAATGACTATTTCTAAGCCCTGTAAATGCATAGACTTTTATATCCCCTTCTCAACAATATTTTCGCTCTTTATTGCAACAAATTTTGATCAAATTAATTCATTTTATTATTCTCCTTTCGCAATTAATGGTGCATGGGTTACGGCATAGTTGTTGATCATTTTTAGAAAATCCAAAAATGTGGTAGGAACATTCCTAAATTACTTATAAGGATGCCCCACCATGCTAGATAAAAATCACTAGGACTAACATCATTGAAAGAACGGCGGAAGAGAGGAGACTTTATAGAAACTTTTAATTAGAATGGACTGCATAAGTCCGTCAAATAAATAAATAATAAATAAATATATTAAATGTTTACTATGACTGCCCTATGCACTAGATGTACTTAAATGTATGTTAAATGTACATATATTATTAAAATAAAAAAAATGTCAATGTGACAGAAAATACGAAAATCAGCGATCACCCGCTATTAATATATTTTTATGAGCACCCTCTATTTTTTTATTATTTTTCTAAAGTTTCAAATATATTCAAGTTTATATTTATTTTAAATATAATTGTATTATTTCCTCTCTATTTTTTTTACTTTAAAAAAAATATTTTGGGCAGTTTTATCTGGTTTTGTTGGGTTTTTTTTTCTTTTTAATATAATTTTTAATTTTTTCAAAGCATCAGAAAAGAATTAAATGAATGTTCATTATTTTATATGTGTATGTACTCTTTGGTTTGAATTCTAATTAAAACTTATGTCTGAGCACCCGATGACAAACTTTTATTTAATAGTTTATCGAAACAAATATTTTTTAATGCTTGTATTTTTCTCTTTATAATGTATAAATATAGTTAAACCATGTGCATTTTATTGAATAAAGACTCCATAAATGTAAAAAGAAAAATGTTTATAGAATTTATTAGTTTTTATAAGTACTTTCATGCTGTTATCGATTGATTTTTGTAATTAAGTATTTGTACAAATATTTTTGTAAATAGTTGTATTTAAAAATTAAAAAATAAACTCCCTCTCTAAATTCAAGCATTTTGCTCCATTAGAGTGGTAGAAACGATGTAATATATTAAATAAAAATAAATGTTTAAATACAAAAAAGGAAAAAATCGTTAAAATATAAATTACCATAAACTTTTAAGCTTCAAATAGAATCGCAGAGTAAGCAAAAACTCCAAGAAATTTCCAATGTAGTTATAATCCGGAAAAATTACCTTTAAATGGCATGGAATTTCAAAATGTTAAGGAAAGGTTTTATTCACGGTTTACCGCATAAATTTTAACTATCACGTGACGAAAATACATCAAAGTACATTTTAATGCTAACATAAAATTGATAAGAATATCCATAACATCTCAACGTTGAGTTGTGTTTACTCAAATATTTATTTTATTACTCTAAACAAGGCCACATAATTTACAATAATACTGACACTTAAGCACATGATTAACAAAGTAGAACGGAACAAGTAACTGATTGTAAGAATTTTTTATTTTACCAATCAAAAAGGCGTTAATGTCGTGGTAAATTGCATATAATTTTGAAATATTGTTTGTGCTTTCCTTCACAAATATCTGTTAAGCTTTTACATTGAATCGGATTGTGGTCCCGTGGCTAATGTTGCGAATTCATGGGCCAGAGGCCCGAGTTTCAAACCCCACTCTAATTTGATTTCATTTTCTAATAGTGAGTTATTTACAACTCGTTAAAAATGGCCATTAAAATTGAAATATTTGAGTAAATTAAAAAAAGGAAGATATTGATTTAAAAAAAAAAAAAAAAAAACATATTTCTGGACACCAATATTTTTTATCTTTTAATATTCATAAATAATTTTATTTAACTACAAAATGTAATGATTTTATTTTGTGAAAAATCACATAAATTTTACGAGTATATAGACCGCTTTCAAAACACGACTGTTCCCTTGTTAAGGCCTCAAAGTACCTTTGAAACTAAAACTAAATATTTAAAATCTTGATAAAAGAATAGTCTTGTTTTGAAACTGGTCAGAATATTAAATTAATTTGACATAATAACGTAGTTCAATGATTCAAAAGGATCACAAAGTAAGTGATTCAAATACATTTTTTTATAATAGTTCTAATCGATATTATTTTTACTGTGTCTTTTATCAACAATATAAATATTATGAATGCTGTTTTACAGTACGTAAATTGGTCAATTAAATCTGCCCCAATACCAGGGCATAAGCTCTGTAAAGGCCTAGACTTCGTTTTTTCTTCTTCTTAAAGATACTATTCATCTCAGTTAAAAGTGTTTTTAATCTTGATGAGACTAGCGGATCTAATTCAGTGTTTTTTAAAAGTAGGAATTGTATTCTTTAAACAATGTATGTAATTGTTTTGTTTAAATCTGAGATTTTTTTCAAAAGTCCTATGTCAAAATTTATGGATTTTAAAGGAATAATGCCATAGTTATCAAAATAATTATAATTTGCATAATTAGCAAAAAAAATTGTTCACTAACTATCGCTATGTGCTATACTAAAGAGTTTTTCAATAAAAGGTTTCATTTTGAAATAAAAAATAAACTAGTATTTTTTAAGAAAAATCAATGCCATTAACAATGGAAAACGATATCAGCCAAATGACCGCCACGGCTACGCTTGCAGCACCATATCCTTTTCATGAAATTTTCCATGACTAATTCGCACATTTGCGGCTGTATGTCCTCGATAACTTCACGAATTAAATTTTTAAGGTCTTAAAATGATTGTAAAACATTGATATAGACCTTTTCTTTCACGCGGCCTCAAAGAAAAAGTCTAAATGTGTTAAATCACAAAATCTCGGTGGCCAATCGTAATCACCTCTTCGAGAAATAACACGGTCAGGAAATTTTTCTTGCAAAACTGCGACGGTTTCGTTGCTTGTGTGGCACGTAGAGCCATCTTGTTGAAAATAAACGTCGTCCACATCAATATCTTCCAATTCCGGCCATAAAAAATCATTAATCATAGCTCGGTAACGCAATCCATTCACCGTAACAGTTGCACCAGCCGCATTTTCGAAAAGTAAGGCCCAATCACAGCCAGCCCAAAAACCGCACTAAACAATGACATGTTGAGGATGAAGAAGCTTTTCTACAATCATTCTTGGATTTTCAGAGCCCTAAACTCGACAATTCTGCTTGTTAACGTAGCTTTAGAGGTAAAAATAGGCCTCATCACTGAAGATTATTTTTCGATGAAAATCCGGATCATTTTGATTCATATTTCAAGGACCCGTACAGTGAAGATACGACGTTGCTGGTGATTGGCCAGCTTAAGTTTTTGTGTAAATTGAACTTTAAAAGCCTTAAGACCTAAGTTTTTATGCAAAATACGGTGTAATGTCGTTTGTGGAATGCCTAATTCTAAAGATCGACGAGAAATCGACAAACGTGGGTTTTCGTCAACACTTCGGGCTTACGGGCTACAGCAGCAATATTCTCAGTTGATCTTGAGAGACGCACACGGTTTCAATTTTCACATCCCTAACTTGTCCCAACAGCTCAAATTTTTTCACCAGTTTCACTATTGCCGGCCGAGAAGGTGCTTCACGACGATCCAAAAGTGTTTTAGTTTTGCGTACTGTGACTGCAAAATTTTCACTATATTTGTAGTGAATTTTAACAATTTCAATGCGATGTTGAAGCGTGTATTGTTTCATTTTTAGTAATAACGTAGTTTTTACTTGTCAAATGAAAAAAAAAATGACAACTCCAAAAGTGACAGCTGCCCAAATAGCGGGCTATTCAAAATCAAACCTCTTATTGGAAAACCCTGTATAAAGCTTTAAAATTTCACGTTTTTCCGTAAAATGCCCGCAAAATGCCCTCAAAAATCGTTATTTTAGTAAGCATTTTGATGATTGTAATGATGCAAATTACCAAATAATCTGATTGTATGGCCTGAGTCTGGATATATTTTATTCCAGTTTTTATCCGCGGCTTTGCTCGCGTGGTATCAGGGAGAAATTAGCTACGAATTAGTTCTGTTCTTTAACAATACGATTTCTCCGGATAAAATGATATATTTTTCTCTACAAAAGGTGGCGTGTATCAATTACCAGAGTCTTACTATTGCTATGCTATCACTGCGCTAAAAGACGATCCGTTAGTCTATGGTGACGTAGCATCGTTATTGTGTTTCAATATTAATGCATTTCCCTCTAAGAATGTTCTCGAGTGAGATATATTTTTACGGGATAAAAAGTGACACTTGTGAGCTCTTGGGCTATCTTTATGCAAAAAATCACGTTGATCGGTTGCCCCGTTGCAACGTGAAGGAAACACAATCGAACAGTCAAACACACTTTCACATTTATAATATTAGTATGGAAGTATAAATATGATACAGCCTGTCATAATAGGTGTACCTCCAGTAAAGCGTCAGCATAGATTGTTTCATATTCCTATCTACAGGACTAACCTGCAGATGGTTATGCCTGTGGGAAGGGCTACCGCTATGTTGAATAACATCGTTCTGGATATTGATCTGTTCCATGTATCCGAAGGGGTTTTCCGAAGCAATATTCTCCTACTACTTTGACATGAGTTTCTTTCTTGTATTTTTTTTCTTTTTTATAATATGTACGTATTGAATGTATGTTTGTAATGTATACGTTATTTTTTAATAAATTAATTTAATCAAATTGAATTGAATTGAAATTGAATTGAATAAAATATATTTTACCATTAAAGTTTGTTAGAAATATTAAATTACCCGTAAAATCGTTTCTTTTGGTACATTCTACCCGGCTATTTAAAAGTTATCGCAGATAAGGTTTTATGAAACGGGCCAGCATTAAATTAATATTGTGGATGTCTACTAAAATTCCGTACTAAATATCCGCGTGTATCTGGGCGAGGGCTTTAGCACATGTAACCACCATGTTTTCCAATTTTGTTAGGAAGTAAAACCGCAAGCAGGATCTAATGGAGGTTCCTCACCAAAGGTACGAATACTGCGGTTAGATACGTGACGTAAATTTTATGTCATAACCCCTAATTCAAAATGATACAAATTGGTTTTTTACGCGTCTAGTTCAAAATGTGTTTTTTTTATATTTGTTTATTTTCCATACGTATATTATTTATATAGAAATATAATAACAAAAATACACTTCAGAAAAATACACATTAAAATTAAGCTATAACATAAATTGGAAAAAATTCCCACAAAGACTTCAGCGTCTAAGCGTGGGCCATTCTTTTTTTAATTATTTAAAATTTTATAGCATATAAATATGGTATGACATGATTATGAACAGAAAAGAAAAGAAAAGAAAAAGAAAAGTAAAACCAAACAAACATATGCTGATATTACGAAAACATGATTTATTTGTAGTATTCATTTTTTTTTTGTAAAGAATGTGTCTATCTGTTCCTTCCTCATAAATGATGTTCAATTTTAATTTCAATTCATCCCATATTATTTGGTACTGTGTCCGGTTGTCTGTGTCCTGTGCGGATCAAGAGTAATGTTATGTCTGTAAAATAAACCATAATCCTGGGCGAGTGTTTTTGTCACGATGATTGCTCTCAGGTAAAATATCATGAAAACGGAAATCTAGTGAAGAAACGGCGCTTTGTAGTGTAGTGTTTGGTGCGTTCGTATACCATGATTGAGGTTCCAGTCTTGATTCCCGGGAAAGTTGAGATGAAATATTTGTTTTTCATGGTGGTTTTCCTCTGAAGTATTTTATTGTCCCTTGACTGGCACCTAAAACGTAAGACTGATCACCTTACCATCCTGTAACAGCTGATGATTTGATTAAGTTGATGATTATTTGGTGTAGTATAGTTACGTATAGTTACGTGAAATATTAATTTTAAATGTGATTTGATACTGAAATACTTGACACTAGTAACAAAAAATATTTAGATAAACTACTATTGGACTATTGAGGATATGCCCTATGCTCCACTTGGTGCAGAAAGGGAATATAATGATGTAGGTACCATTTATAAAGTAAAAAAATAATTTTCAAATAAAAGTTTGGGATAATTATAATAAGCACAATTAAAAAAGTAGAGGTAATAGCACTTTTGTGAATAATCAAACCTACACAATAGTTAAAATGTTTTTTTACTTTGGCCAATGATTAATCATATATTGAATTCATGACCAACATCGTCAGACTAGGGTTTGACCAGTCTGATGATCTTAGTCATGACAAAACCCGGTCACTGGTAAAAATTATAAATATAAGTGGAAAAAAACTGTACGTATTTTTATTATAACAATGATAAATAATGCGTTTATTCGTTTTTTATAAATAATATAAAAAATAATTTAATTTTGTTTTTGACCAGTTTAAATGATTTTTAAAGTCTGGTTAACCACACAACCTAAAATGTTTATTTTGGAAAAAAACAGCCAGCCATAGTAAAACTCCGATATATGTTGTGTCATTGTGTATTGTACATATTCATTTATATTTAAATTTATTTCAACAGAGAGGGAAAACATTTTTGAGAAGGGAATATGGAAGTCTAGGCATTTACAGGGCTTATGACCTGTCATTGGCTGGTTTAAGTGGCCACTTTACACACTGTGTAACATTCACTATTCTACCCATGTTTGAACATCCACATTTCCTCAACTGTTCCATATGTTGACCTTTGTGAAGTAAAAGAGCTAAAACCTTTATCACCTGGGTGAGATTCATCCGGCTGAACCAAATCACCTACTAGGCAACGCCTGAAAACAATTTTCCAATTTTTATACTTCTTCTTTTACCAGGTAGTAATTCAAAAATGTTTGATTATGTCTAAATGCTTGTAGACTGGCTGGGTTTCCTCCCTAGGGAGTTGTTCATATTTTAATTTATTTCAACAGAGAGTTACACAGTACAACAGAGTGAATGTTACACAGTGTGTAAAGTGGCCACTTAAACCAGCCAACGACAGGTCATAAGCCCTGTAAATGCCTAGACTTCCATATTCCCTTCTCAAAAATGTTTTCTCTCTCTGTTGAAATAAATTTAAATATTAACAACTCCCTAGGGAGAAAACCCAGCCAGTCTGCAAGCATTTGGACATAATCAAACATATTCATTTATGTTTATATTAGGGTACTTAAATGTAAAGAATCACTTAATCAATTTGTTATATTAATATAAAAAATATTTTTATTACACGTTAAAGGAATTTTGGTGATTTTTTAAGGTCAAATATGCATTTTGCAGAAAAAATCCAGATTAAATATTGAACGATACCTCATTTCAACTTTGAATGCACAAGGTGACATTCTGTATTCAAACACGTTTTTTATTACTGAAGTTTTTGGAATTGATGAATTCATAAAATCAAAATACTAATGTATTTATCCACTTTAATTTACTAAAGAGAACTAGATTTCTGGAGGTACTAATCTTCCATCTGAATCCATACTGTAGGATTGTCCTAGTGCTCCGGGTGTTTTCTTATTAAGAAATGCCGTTTTTGTGATCAACACTATTTTTAGAAGATTATTACAGTTGTTTCTATGAAAGCTGCCTGGCTATTTTCAGTAAAATATAGAATTGACCTCATTGCACCCGATATTATCAGTATCTTATTTTTTGGACTGGCTGTTTTCTGCATAACTACGTTTAATTATGTCAGTGAGAAGTAAAATCAGATCATACAAAATATTATGTATCACTTTCAGACCCATAATGACTTACGGAATCGAAGTTAAAGCAGACACTGTTAGAACGAAACATCTTCTTAGAACATCAGAAATGAAAACATTATGACATATCGTAGCTAGAACCCTCAGAGATAGAATACCTAAGGAAAAGATTCGCAAGACCTGGAATGTAGAGGACATTGGGAGATGGAGTAGGCAAAGAAGACGATTATGGAGAGACCACACTGAGATGATGGACCTAGCGAGAGTTCCCAATATCCTAATGCACGAGACTCCAGAGGGTGCTTGACCACCAGGACGACCACCAAAGAGATGAAGAGAAAGTTGGGCATTTGCATCGCAGGACCAATATAAATATTATGTCAAAACTGATCGCAAGATCTTTAGAAATACGAAAAATAATAAATTGTACTATAAACAAAGTTTGAGTGAATCACCATAATACAGGCTGTCCGGTGGCAATTTTAACATTAAAAAAAATTCATTGGTAATAAAATAACGAAATTTTATCCAATATCTTTATTTTAAATTTAAATACAATGTGAATTTTATTTTTTAAATAACATGTTCTAAATGACGGCCTTCTTGACGCAAGCACTCTTCCCACCCGAGACGCATATTTTCAAACACACGCTAGCACAGATCACCTGAAATATTGGCGATTTCGGATCGAATATTTTCTTTTAGTTGCGCAATGGTGGTAAGTTGGTTCCGATACATAACATTTTTGAAGTAACTCCATAAAAAAGTCACATGGACTCAGATCAGGCAATCTTGCGGGCCAGGGTATGTCACCAAACCGAGAAATGATTTTTCTTGGGAATAATTCTCTCACGGGATTCAAAGACGCTTGTGCTGTATCTTGTTGAAACCATGTGTTTTTGTTAGAAAAAGAGTTGTTTCAAAGTAAACTTGACGCAAAACTAAAATGTGTAGCAGTTTTTCTAGATTTGGCAAAACTACTAGTTCACAAATTACGTGAAATCGGAATAGCTGGACAATCATTAGCATGGTTTACAAATTATCTAAGTAAGAGGACTCAAAGTGTATGTATAAATGGTGTCCGTAGTAAACAAATGTCCTTAAACTTCAGCGTCCCTCAAGGAAGTGTTTTAGGTCCGTTATTGTTTAACATTTATATTAATAAATTATGCAACTTACCGATTGGAGGCAAAACAATAACTTTCGCTGATGACACGGTACTAATATTTGACTCCGAATCTTGGATGAAAGCAAAACAAAAATGTGAAAAAGGTATCCGACGCGTAAAAGATTAGTTAGACAATAATTTACTCACCCTAAATATTAAAAAAACCAAATTCATCTGCTTCAGTATCACAAAAAAAACAGAACATGAAAATTTTTCACTCAAGATTCATTCGTCCATACTAATACTTTGTGCAAATGTGAAAGTTTAGAACAAGTAAATTCAGTAAAATACTTAAGGGTCATAATAGATTCTAAACTTAGTTGGAAAGATCAAATTATAGAAATACGGAAATCAGCATACACTAATTTACAGTTACCGTGTGACCTCGACGATTTTCGAAAAAATACGGCCCAATTATTTCTCTGCCCGAAAAAGCAAACCAAACATTTACTTTTTTGCTGTGCAATGGTTCCTTGTGCATTTTTTCGGGATTTTCCGTACTCCAGTAACGAAAATTTTGTTTGTTGACATAACCTCCCAAACTGAAATGTGCTTCGTCACTGAAAAAAAAAGTTTTTTGTCGTGTTTCCGTAGAAAAAGTCGCTAACATCCTCTCGCATAAGTTATTCTTGCCTGATGGTCATTTTTATTTAATTTTTGGACTGTTTGTATTTTGTAAGGATGGACCTTTAGTTTCTTTTTCATTATTTCATGATGTTGATCTGGCGATCCCTAAAACCTACGCTCGCGCTCTTAGTAACATTCGTGGATTTAGCACAATTAAAAAACACACTTGTTGGATGTTTTCTTCAGTCGATACAGAAAGAACTGGACCTTGGCGACGAGCTGGTTCGGCCGATCCTGAAGTTAAAAATCTTGTTATCCAATATTGAATCAAAATTTTTGAAGGCGCATTGCGTATTCGTGGAATATTGTAACGATTACAAAACTTGCGCTGCGCCGTAATGAGCCAAAAATTACTTGTTAAATATGTTTCGATCGCAAACGCACGACGCTCTCCCAACCAATGCTCCATTGCGACTTAAAAACTGAACGCTGGCGCTCTAAATGCCGCGCGCCGCGCCTCTACCTTCCTGCGTTCAAAGGTAATAACTGTTGTAAATGTGGAAATTGCCACCGGACACCCTGTACATGCATTGACTGAAAGTATAATTTAAGTTAAAGCATACAAATATGCATATTCATCTGCACACCGCATTAGCTTACCAATTTTAAATTTGATAAATTTTCATTACAAACAAAATACAAAATTAAATGAAATGATTTATTCACCTTTGAACTGTAATTTAAAATCAGAATAATAAATTTTAATCAAAGCCACACCCTTCGGTTAAGATTTGGCTAGAGGAATTTCATCTTTAGTTAGAGTGCTAGGAGTTAAGTGGTTCACTAAAACAGCTGTAAGGTAGTGTATCGTTTAATTAGTATGGAGCTCAAATCCGGTGGCAACACTGTGAAACAGCGATAAGAAACTTGCCCTAATGAAATTTCATCTCGGAAATCCGGTAATATGACTTCACATGATATTATAAAAGCATTAAACCCCTTCTTGGGGCTGGATAGTTATTATAAAATACAGTGACAAGATCTAGCAAGTCGAACTTCATTCTGTAATTAAAATAATAACTTTTAGTTTTCAACCACATATTTTTTTTACTGACCGGTTTTGAAGCTACACAAACTGTCAAGACATATTATTTTATTTAAATAAAGGGTTAAAAACAAAACGAATTATGTTTGAATTTGAATGAAAACGTGTAACCTCGAAGATATTGCTAAAAATAAAAATAACTTGTTTTTGACCATTTTTTATTTATTTAATAAATGTTATTAAATATTTGTATTTAACCACTTACCGGCTTTTTATGTCCACCGGTTTCGAGACGTAGCCGTGTCTTTGTCAGGACGCTCACTACACCAATATGCAAATACTAAAATAAACTTTCACCTTTACTATCACCGTAGTATACAAAGTATTTACGAAAAAATACATAAATTAGATAAATAAAGGGGATGAAAACACAACCATGTCTGAACATACACTAAAATTGGGTAAATAATGTTTAGCGATATACAGCAGAATGTGTGATGGGATTAAGAAAAGGAGGAGTTAAAGGGTTGAACGTTACATGATTGGTTTATTTTTAAATAAAAAAGTGAGCTATGTTTAAATTTATTTGATCATTAATTAGGGGAATAATATTTTTAAGTACTTTTTAATGTCAAATACCTATTCGTTGTTGAATTTAAATCTTTTTTTGCATCTCAAATTTCAACTTCAGGATCCTTGTTAAAATCTTGGTTTGAGTTTATGAGATGATTGGCAAACTCTAAAAAATATTATTATTTAAACATCTCGTGTGTAACTCGAATATAAAAGCTACACGACGCGACGCATCGTGACGTTCTCCCAATATACCTCGATGAACATGAATTGCATTGTAATTGGTGCACCGATGAGTTGTTCAATATACAATTTTTATATTTACAATTTATTAGTAATTTTCTAACGTTATTTTTAGTATAAAAGGCAGGTTCAATATGTTTTTGCAAGAATTTTGAAATTTTAGTTAGTTTTTATTTACATATAGAATTATTTTCCATTTTTAAAAAATGTTGTCTTACATTTGCTAGTCTAAACAGGAGGACAGAAGAATTTATGGACCAATTTTTGTTTTAGTTTTTTATTAAAAAGAGGATCTTTTAAATTTGCGGTATAACCGTTATTTATTGCAAGTTGTTTAATGGTGTTTAGTTCTATTTCAAAATCACCTTTAGATAAAGGCACACTTACCAATCGGTGTAACATCGAATGAAAGGCGGCATGCTTGTGAAAAATCGGATGGTTGGATGAATTATTAACGACAGTATCTGTGTACGTTGGTTTCCGGTAAATGTTAAATTCTAGTGGGTTGTTTTTGATTATTAATGTTAAGTCCAAAAAAAATAAATGATAATATTTTTGAATTTCTTAAATGAATTTTATTTTTTCGTTAAAAGTATTGAAAATTTTTGAAAAGCCTTTAACTGGCGTTCTGTTTCCGTCCAAACACTAAATATGTTATCGACGTATGCCGTGAACATGTTTTTAGTGTCAAAAATGTTGTTTTTAATGCTATCTAAAAATACTTCCACCACCAAAAGACTCGTGGACTGGCCCATGGCCTGTAAGAGTATTTGCATCATCTTTAACTCTGCATGTAATTGATGTAGTTTTCATCAAAACTATTCATACTACGATGGTGGTAGAAGTGAAAGATTATTTTAGTATTGGCATGTTGGTGTAGTGAGTGTTCTGACAAAGAGACGGGTACGTATCAAACCCGGTAGACATTAAAAGTCGGTAAGTGGTTAAATACTACTATTTACTAACATTTATTAAAATGTTTGACCGCAAAGTTAATGTTTTAAACATAATAAATATATCACTTATTTAATTACCAACCAGTTTCTGAGTTATTACGTGCTCTTTTATCAAGGTTTGACTTTTGAATAAATACAATTCTATTTTATATTGTAATTTTGACAGTGTCTACTTAAACCTAATATACATAAAGGTTATATATCAACTCTTTACGTGATGTGTTATTTTGTATTTGAGGAGGTGGAGTGAGGGGTGGGTGACTTAAAATTTCGAAGTTGGCCAATTTTATTGTTTCGTTTTCAACTTCATATAAGTTACAATTTTATCTGATAAAGTTCGTTTAATATGATTTATCCAATTTTTACAATAAAACTTTTAATAAGTTGTAAGTAACTGTGCTTGAAAATTACAACCTAAAGTTCCGGTAAAGCGAGTCCGCGACACTACCACAGGAATGTAACTCGGTCTGTATTAGTACAATTTTTAAGTAAGTCTAAATTTTTTAAAGGTTCTAAATTTCTGTTCATATCGTATATCTATAAATCTAAATAAGACCCAATTATTTTTAATGTATTAAATATATTTTTTTGCAATCATGAAGGATAAAATATTTGAGAAGGAATATGGATGTCTAGGCATTTACAGGGTTTATGACCTGTCATTGGCTGGTTAAAGTGGCCACTTAACGCACTGTGTAACATTTACCATTCTGCCCATCATCCATATCTAAATAACTCTTTAAGAGGAAATACAGCCTGTCTTTAAACATTTAGACATTCTTAAAACATTGTTGATTAATTAATTTAGTTCATTAACAATATTTTTAAAAAATAAACAAAAATTAAAAAGATAATTAATTTTGACAACCTCAAGACAAAACCTGGTATTGTTTACTAGTATTTAACGCAACGCGATTTCCATTTAATATGGGAGAAGTTTTTGTAAATTACCTGTTATTTAAGAAACAAATTCATACAAAGTAAAAAAGTTTCTGCTCTATGGTTGAAAATATAAGTTATCACATGTTTACGTACGTTTGTGATATGTATGTAGGAACCTAGTTCACGTACGGGAGGCGACTACATGACAGCTTTTGTTCATTTCCTTCAAATATTCTGACGAGAGAGGTAGAAATAAGCCTCACTCATCCGACAATGCAGATTTCTTGCTGTTCCACATACGTCCATTCAAATATTTCACGGCGAGATTTCGCCACAAATATAAGGAATTTTTCACGCAACACGCACGTTTTTATAAATTAAATACAAATACAAGAGTCCAAATGTACTTTTTATTTGTTCGAAAGTTATTATTAAACGTACCTTATCGTATTATCAGAATAAAAAATAAATGGTAATTCGGCAAAAAAACGCAAAATGTTAATTTTCAATATTTTTATTTATTACTCCCTTTAATATTTTGAATCGATTTTTATACAGTAGGATTAAATTTGACTCTCTAAAGTGTGTGAAAGCCTTGTGAATGTTTCAACTACCATATTTTCTTCCTTAAAATATTCTTTATCTCTGTTGTACCTAATATGTTGGTCTTAATAATTTCTTAGTAGGTAAAGTACAGAATATTTCTCAAGTTGACATTTTTAAATACTTGGGAGTTCACATAACTGATGATGGAAGCATGTACACAGAGCTCGCAACCCGCCTAAGCAACTTATATCATGATGCGTGTTGTCTGAAAATCTAGTCTATACTTGGTCAAAACAATATGCCGATTATTCAATTCTTGTATAATTCCAGTACTCTCATATGGGTGCAAATCTCGGCACTTTACTGAAGCTCAAAACATCAAACTTCTTTGTTTCGAGAGTAAGTGGTTGAGAAGAATATTATGTATAAGGTGGTTTGATTTTATAACCAACATTGAAGTCGGGGAATGGACGTAGCAGCCTCCTTTAACGAGCGTTATAAAGATGCAACGGTGGTCCTTGCTTGGACACGTGCTGCGCATGCCTCAAAAGAACCTAAATCTAAGTTGTCTTTTCTTGAAACCTGCGGGCTCACGCCGTTCTGGAAGGCCGTCGATGACGATCTTTCGACTTTATTCGGCGGAACAAACGGCCGCTGGATTAACAAGGGAGGAGGCGAGAGTGCTGGATGGCGATAAGGTCTCTGGTTACGCCACATTAACTCTATGTGTACACATTCATATATTAAGCACATTTGCTAGGATGAGGCGTTCAAATTTATTTGCTACCTATGGGGCCCTGGTGAAGATGTTGTATTTGCCTACCGTGGGTACCGATATTGTTCTGGTGTCAGAATAACAACTGAACGCATCGTGTGGACATGTGCTTTTTATATTCTCACCGCGATCACAAAGAAGATATTTTGCGATCAATAACTATTAAATCCACTGTATTGTGTATTCGTCAAGTGCCCCTCCTTTCTGGCCACAAGATCGGATCGGATTCTGACTGCCGCGAAAGAAGTTTTTAACAATAAAGGTGCCAGAACCCAAAATAAGGTTAGTAATTCCAGTCATTGTATTTAGGGTTCTGTGGCTAAGTAAATAAAAGAAAACGCATCCCGCGAACCAGCAATTTGAACGTTTATCTTCTAACAGGCAAGTGGCGCGATCAGTCTCCTTGAGGTAATTGATAATGTTCACATGCTCCACTTAGGAGCGGATTTGAAAAATAAGAACAAGAAAATACAGTTCTTGTCTTTGTAAAATCGAAATATTGTTAAATATTTAAACGTTTTATCTAATTTTGATAAATACGCCATGGCAAAGTTACAGTCGTGTTCTGAATTGGGTTAGCATATGAAATTTAATTTCGAGATTTAAAACAAAATAAATATAAAATTTTATTGCTCAGATAAACCCGTTTATCAGTAAATTTCAATTAATCAAATTCGTTTGATTTATCCACGAATTGAAATTCTGCTTTGGTACTTAAACTTGTTAGTAAAACTTATCACCATTCCAATTGAAACACCCTTCCTGAGTTTACAGTAAATTAGAATTGAAGTATCGCAGGTAAATGCTCCAGAGGTCGTCCATATTCATTCGTGTTAGTTAGTGAAACTTCATTTAAAATCATTCGCTTTACGTTGGTGGATTTTGAATATTGTATTGCTCATTTCCATTGTTTTATTTATTTAGGAACAAAAACAGATTAACAGTATTATTTTTACTTATACATACATAATTCAAAGTTACTACGCCGGTAATCCTTTTTGTTGTCTCAATCCCACGGCATGTGAGTTACATGAATCATAATAAGAAAGATAAGAAATCTTTAGCAAAAAAAACGAAATATAACTTTATTCAAAAATGATTTAGTGCAATAGTTGTAAAACTTTGTTCTTTGAATTGCTTAAGGAGTAAAACAGTTGTTGCCACAAAGAGGACATGTTTAGAAAGGAATATGGAAGTCTAGGCATTTAGATGGCTTATGACATGTCGTTGGCTAGTTTAGTGGCCACTTTACACACTGTGTCACATTCACCATTCTAACCTATGTTTTAACATCCACACTTCCACAACTTTTCAATCAGTTGACTTTTGAGAAGTGAAAGAGCTGAAATTTTAATTGATATGTGTGAGATTCATTTTTGATTTGAGAACATTTGAACATACTCAAAACATTGTAGATCAAACAAACTGGTATAAAAATAAGAATTAAAATAGGAAAACTGTTTTCAGCATCGCCTAGTAGGTGAAATAATTCAGCCAGATGAACCTCACCCCTATCAATAAAGGTTTCACCTCTATTATTTCTTAAAAGTCAACAGATGGAAGAGTTAAAGAATTGTGGATGTTTAAACATAGGAAGAATAGTGAATGTAACACAGTGTGTAAAGTAGTCACTTAAACCAGCCAATAACATTTTTTTTGTTAATTTCAGTTTTTAATTTTTGTATAAAATTGTAAGTGTAAAATTTTTTATTCAATTTTTGTTTTAAATTATATATGTATAGAATTACAAAATTCTGTTAAAATATATTCATGTGCTTGTAATTTTCTCAAACTGAGCGGTTTGGGTAGGTAGGAAGAAATTGCCTTAAGGCAATATGCCTGCCCTTAGATGTTTATAAATTGTATATGTATACAAAGTATAAAATAAATAAATGACAGGTCATAAGTCTTGTAA
Organism: Micrasema longulum; assembly: GCF_059751315.1. Lineage (NCBI taxonomy): Eukaryota > Metazoa > Arthropoda > Insecta > Trichoptera > Brachycentridae > Micrasema > Micrasema longulum. The sequence continues at coordinate 239,318 of NW_028278175.1, read as the reverse complement.
GTGCCTAGACTTCCATATTACTTTTTCAAATACGCTTTCCTCTCTGTTGCAAGAAATTGAGTTTTTAATATCCTTAGGGAGGAACTCCAGCCCGTCTACAAGTTATCAATGTTTCTTTCCTTGTGTGTTTTCTGATAATTTATAAATTTCAAATATTCATTATCATTCATTCATCAAATGATTATGTTAGAACTACGGGAAGCGAACTAGACTTGGGAGGTCGCACAAGAGCTGGCAGCCGGTAGAGATACATAGAAGCTCTTTGTGGGCTACATACACTCCAACTAGGGAGCGGACATGGAATGATGATGATATTAATTTGGTGTTTCAATTCAGTGCCCTGTGCACCACAAGGTACGGATGAGGAACGTCTGATAGGTTAGTGGCGAATGGTGCTTTTATTTACAGGTAAACCATAAAAAAATATCATATATTTTTACCTACGTAGAAGGTACATAATATAATGTAAGTAATATATACTATAAATGGATATTTTTCTGTGGTTCTGTGTGATAGAACAAATATCATCTGTAAAATCAACTCAAACGACGTAACTTCGTGATATATTATATTAAATAGATATATTATAGATTACTTAAATTCAAAACTCATTAAAAAAACAATGAAAAATAGCTATATGAATTTAGTCAATATTAGCTATTCTATTGAAATGTCAACTGGCCGAATTGTTCTAGAAACTAATAGTGCTAAAAACGGCCGCATCGAGGACCATATGTCCTGCAATACGACGCATTAAAGTAATTATGGTCTTATGTCAAAAGTACCATCTCAAAGAAAAATAGCCCTTTAGAAATAATGTTTGAAATACTGTTTTCCAAATCAAGAATCTCCAAATAATTTGTGTAATCTGCAAGTTTAATTTATTAGTAAAAACCCGCACTGGAGTTAAGACATTAAAAATGTAGTAAACTTATTTGTATGAAAAAATAAGCTGTAATAATCGGCTAGTTTCTTGGCTCATCGCAGGCGCTGGGCGCGCTTTATCAATATTAATATTTGTATTAGGATAAAAATACAAACGGTATAAACGATTTAAAATCTTTTTAATCATTTTCATTTGTTTTTCTTTAAATAAAGTTACAGTAAAACGTTATTATGGTAAGTAAAATATAATAGTAAGCTGCACAAATTCGCTTCTATACACGGTTCGCCCCTGTGATCGGTATACCTTATATTGAGATCAGTAAACTAGGAATTATCTCAACTATTTGAGTTTTATGGATAAAAAAATCGTATTTAAAATTAAATGTAAAAAGTATATATGTGAAAAATATTAGGTAATCCATAGTGTAAATAATGAATTTAATTAATAAAAATGTACATATGAAACAGTGAATATTATAAATTAGGATATTAAGTGTATAATAGTGATAAATAATGTAAGAATAAGTATAGATGTAAATATTGTGTTGTAAATATATATTAGACTATGTTAATCATAGAACTAAATTTGATAAATAATAATAATATCTCTTTTTATCCAATCCTTTACTTCACCGCATAGTCTTGTGAATATTATATTAAAAATTATAGTATTGTAAATAGTAATTAGAGTCTATTACGGAATATCGTAATTTTTGGGCTTTCTCAGAATACAAATGGATTTGCTTTTAAGAATATCTTTCATCTGGATAAGTTTTCAACATTAAGTAAATGCTTGAAGTTGGAATTACAATGCTGTTTCTTAGATCTAACTTTCTGAGTAATTCAATCAATTAAGGAATTCTGCAAAAACATGTATTTATTTGTCGTTTTGACGAAAACAATGAAAAGTTGAACAAAATAAGCGGAAAGTTAAGGATTCCTTCCAAACAATACGCTTGTGGCAGTACAAGTATTTCAGTTTTTATATTCGTTTAGTAGAAAAAATAAACAAAAATAATACGTTTTCATTTGAAATTTATAAGTGCTCTAGCTTTTTAACAGTAAAAGTTTTCATTGAAGCTTTATGTTCTTTTATACGGCATTTAAGTCAAACAAGGAAAATAATATTATAGGGCTTGAAATGAGCGGGGATAAATTTCCATTCATATTCAGCTTTTATTCTTTGTAGCTTTAGAAAAGGAAGAAAACGTTTCCTCGGGCATTTAAAGTAGCGCAAGGAATGTCCTTTTATTTGACCAAAAAGGTGCCCCATCATATCTTTCGTATTTCCTTTAGACTTTTCAAATTCAGTTCATTTATTTACAAATCACCGATAACCGGCATTTTTTAGAAAAGGCAGAAAATAAAGTTAAAAATTTGAGAATATTATGGCCTTTTCGTGTATTTTCTTCTGCTTTTTTTCAACAATTTAAATATATAATTTTCATATTATTACAACACTATCATTAAAGTTAAACTTATTTTAAATTTTTTTTTTTTTTATTAAAGAAAAAGAAATATTTGCGTTCTTATGATTTACCAAAATATTTAATTTTGAGGGCCATTTTCAACGAGTTGTAAATAACTCACTATTAGAAAATGGAATCGAGTTGGGGTAGAGTGGGATTCGAACTACAGACCTTCGGTCCGTGAGTCCGAGACACTAGCCACAGGACCACAACCCGATTAATTCAGCGTTTGTTAATAGTGCATTTTTTCTTGGCATATGTCAAAAGTATTAGTAAATATTAGTATATAACCATTTACTGATTTTTTTATGTTTACCGGTTTCGAGACATACCCGTCTCTTCGTCAGGATACTTATGACACCAACATGCATATGAAAAAATAAATTTTTACCTTTACTATCACCGTAGTATATATAGTATTTATGAACAAAATTATAAATTACAGGCAGAGTTAATGGAGATGCAAACACCACCGTATCGGAACATGAATAACGTCCCTTTAACTCTGCATGTAATTTATGTAAAGGTGAAAGTGTATTTTAGTATTCTCATGTTAGTGTAGTAAGTATCCCGATGAAGAGACGGGTATGAAGATATAAAAATCCGGTAAGTCATAATGTACTAATATTTACTAACATTAGTTAAAATGCTTGACCGCATAGTTAATGCTTTAAACATAAATAATAGATAAATAAGATAAAAATTATTTAATGTATATCTCAATTAATGGATTTATCCATATTGTAATATAGGCGTATCTTTTATAATTTATCTAATAAGGCGTATAAAAAAAAAAAAAAAATTATTATATTCTATATAATTTGATTAGGTTAATGTTTATCAAATAAGTAATGCCTACATAGTATAACGTCATTTAAAAATATTATTGATTCATGCAATAAAATCATTTTATTATAGTTATCATATTTATATTCATGGTTTTAATTTAAACCGACTATTATTTTATATTGTTATCATAAACCAAATACATCGTTTTAAGAGTATCTGTTCCTTGAAAGTATGGTGATTATTCTTACACTTCAGGTGAAAGTCCAAAAACAAAGAAATAATGCAGGTTAAAATAACATTTGAATTATATTATATAACAATATTTCACGTACATCCTACCAGAATTCGAATCCAGAACCCTTTGGTTGGTGAATACACCAACCATTACTTAACGATGCGGACTTATTTCTACTCAATTGTCCAATTTAGAATTTTAACCAGAAGCAGACATCGAGTCAAAAACACTCTTTCAGGGTTTTGGTTCTAGTTTTTACACTGGAGACTGAATTATTGATTCTTTATTCAGAAGTAATATTGTTAACATGATGTTAATTGAAGGAAATTTTAGATTTAGGTTTGTAATTGTAAAAAAAAATACTTTCATCAAATATTTGACGGTTAAAAGCGGAAATGTCTTCCATAGGGTAAACCCATGTAAATAATTTAGACTGTGGAGTAAGAACATAAATATATACTTGAAATGAGAAAGTACAAAAACAAGATGAAACTGTACTGGGTTATGGTTTAATTTGGTCTTCCAAGCTCTAGGAGGCAAGACGCGGGTTGTGTTTTTGTCCCTTAAAGCTAGGACGACCACGATTCGTATATTTCTCATAATATTTATAAATACTTATCTTAAATTTAAACCTCTAATTGATTTGGCGTTAATATTACGATTGATCTTTCCTGACAAGTTGATTTAGAAAAACATTTTACGGAAGTCCAATTGATTTATTTTGAATGATCCTTTTCAGCCCTATTGATGGTCCAAGTACTATATTTATGAATTCACAAATATTCATAATAAACTTTGAAAACGAAATAAATCAAAACATGCAAGGATATTAACTATAATTAATTAAAAAATAATACCACTTTAATATTCAGATAGATTTTTAGAAAAAAAAATCCCAAAAAATATGATTAGTTTTTTTAAAATATTCATTGAAATGATTTAATTCTTATAATAAATACTTAGATTTGCAGAACATCGTGTATAAAAATAGGACAAAATGATAGGAAAAAAAATCGCCATAGACATAGCCTATGCGTGGGTATACTGATTTAAAGCACGATTTTATGAACAAAATAACACATTCTACATACGGATACATGCATGCACACATATACATATATTCATACATAACATACAAGTGTTTTTACACACACATTTATGCATACATACATATACGCACCCTAACATATAAAATATATCCAGTAGAACTCCAATCATCCAATTCCGACTATCAAAATTGCCGATTATCCGAATCGCTTTCAGAATTTCAGAAAAAAAAAATAAGACTGAAACGAACTGAGATTCGCAAAATAACGACTCGGCTGCCCGAAAACGGATGATGACCGTCAAACAGCTTACTTTGACCGAGATGTTCAGCAAGAAATGACTTTCATTTACAGTTCGGTACGTACATGATTTACAGCATATGTAACTACGCTTAAAATGTAAAGTGTTACCCTTTCATTTAATTAATTGAAAGCTTCTTTTCTTCAAAAATAGTTTTTTCTCTAATTTTCAATAAACATAAAGTAATTAATTAAAATAGACCATTTTTTCGCAAAATATCCAACTATCCGAATTTTAGATTATTCGAATGGGGTTCGGCCCCAATTGATTCGGATAATTGGAGTTTTACTGTAGACTATGAATATATTGGTAAAAAAACAACAAAAAGTTTCATATTTGACATCTCTTTCCATGACTCATTTTTTGCATATTTTTTAAAGGCGTGATTGGTAAAACTTCTCACGTCTCTCTCATCATTAGTAAATACATTGTATAGTCTAGAAGCAAAGTAGAGTGCATGTCTCTGTCTTAATTTAGTTTTACAGTTAATTAAATATTAATCATTGGGACATTTTAAAACTTGATAGTTATTCAACTTTGACTTATTTTCTTCATACAATTGAGACAAAGTTCATTTTTCAATGAAAATATTATTTCAATTTTATATATTTATTTTGTTTGTTTTATCCCTTATTTACTAAATAAATCATGCAATGACACCAATAAAAAATAAATCATACCGGTTATAATGTAAACTGGTTTAAAACTATATTTTTTATTTTTTATTTGTTTTAAATAATTAACCGACTAAGTTTTTTTTTATTTGAGAGGCTTCTCAGAAGGTGGGAAAGAAATGATATGGTGGCAAATTATGAAAAATATACCACAAATTGAGAAAAAAATATTTCTTGGATTTTTTAATGCAACTAGCGGGAATCGAACTCGTGACATCGTTTTCACAGTTTTCATATTTCCAATAAATTTATTGGTTAATACTTAACGTCTCAATTATATAACCAATATTGAATCAACTGCCCCACAAGTGAATAGCTTATTTTGGGTTTTTGTTATTTTCATTGTGCGTTTTAATTATTTATTTAAATATCTTTTAAGCTTTTAAATGTTTTTACATACATATATACAAATAAAAACAGACATGTATTTTACACAGAGGTAGCAAAAAAATATATATTTGATTTTTAGAAGAAAAATATCATTTTTTCATATTAGTATAAAAGGGGAAAGAACAGCAATGCATTTTTAAATATTTTCCAGACAAAAATACATTTTACACAAAAAAGAAGAACAAAAAAAGAATTAAGAAGACAACGAAAAATAAAATAATAGTAAAAAAATAAAAAAATCATTACATATCAGTAGAAAATATATGGGGAAACATAATAATACATACATATATTGCAGTGGAGAACAGGAGTACATTTTTCGTATAGGTTATATTAAAATAATCTTAAAATTAGAAGAAGTTAAAAAAATACTAATTTAGAATACAGATAAGTCAATAAACGGTAAACAATTTAAATCAACATAGCATTATTTAGGTATTTAAATTTGAAGATAGTAAATTGATACACTGCCTTTTAAAATTCAAAATTGTTATATTAAATATATTTACTTCATTTGCGTATTCATATGCAAATGTATGAATTCTCCTTATTGGTGAGTGTGCACTGTAGTTTGTTGTAGATACATTTACATAGAATAGTTTATTAAATCGGGTAACCCGGCCCGGAACTCGCAAGTTAATTAGTTGTAACAGTTCGGAACAATCAAATATTGAATTTAATATTTTAAATAAAAATAACAAATCATTCAGTTTTCTTCTATTGTCTAATGTTTGTACATTTAAATATTTATTGAAGTATGAGTAATTAATATCTTTAACTGAAATACCAAATTAAAAAAATAACGAAACGTAAAAATTTATGTTGAACTCTTTCAATATTATTTAAATGTTATTTATAATATGGTGACCGTATAACCGAGTTATATTTGAGTTGGCTACGTACTAAAGCAATATATAAATTTTTCATTACATAAACTCAAAATCTCTGATCGTTCGCAATAGAAATCCCAAAGTTTTAATGCTTTTATTTGTTATGATCTGTATATGTTTAATGAAATTTAATTTTTCATCGAATATAATTCCAAGATCGGTCATTTCAGTCATTCGCTCCAAATTTATAGAATTAATGGTGTAGTTGAAAGCTATTGGATTCTTATTTCGGCAAAAAGTCAAAACTTTACATTTGTCAATATTGAGGAATAAATTGTTCCTTTCACACCATACATTCAAACAATTTAAGTAAGATTGAAAAGTTGCGCAATGACCTATGTTTGTTACCTCCCTATATATTTTTATATCATCAGCAAACAGCAAAACTTCATTATCTTAGAAACATGATGTAATGTCGTTTACAAAAATAAAAAACAATAAAGAACCCAGATGACTGCCTTACGGAAGACCGCTGATTGCAAAGAAGCAATTTGATTCAAATTTTAAATTTTAACATATAAAAATCTGTCTGACAGGTAGGCAAAAAACTAATCGAGAAACGCTCCATGAAATCCCAAACCAAATAATTTGGCAATAAAATTTGTAATATAAATAATATAGATGTACATATATACCTAGTTTTTAAAATAGTCTGAATATTAATAAATACCCACTGACTCAACTGAAAAAACAGAGCAATTCCTACCGTAGTACAGGGCTACCTAGTGAGGCAGGTAATTAGGAGATAAATTGATTTGGATAAATAAAATTAATAAATAAATAAAAAATCTATGCCGAGATTTTAAAAGAGTAAAATATATAAAATAAGATTTAGAACAGTCCCACGTTAAGATGGGATACCGTGTTGCCAATATCTAGTAGGCGCTGCGGGTGCCGCATGCCGTCTGCCGAATGGTGGCTGGGGGCGAATGAATCGAGGATAATCTAATTTAGGGTAAGCGGCCCGTTACTTATGGGCGGGAGAGATTTCTATACAACCCCGGTACATACCGCCTAGCGGAAGATTAAACCTGCTGATTTATTGTAATGTTACACTAAACAAGTGCATAACACGATTATCGCGAAACGCTTATTTATATTTAAAAATATAAGTTTGTAAGTGAAAATTTTTGATGGAAGTTCATTGTAATTTATTATAGAAATAAAAAACAAGTGATACTTTAATCCACAAATTTGGAATATCCAGTGACCGGTTTGATAGATTTCGTGACATCTTTGAGACTCGTATCTTTATTAAGGAGTTCAGCATATTTAAACAAAATAGTAAGGATAGAGGATTCAAAATTATATGAAAGTAAATTAAATAAAATTATTTTTATCTTAAGGATCATTAACAAAAAAATTTCGGGTTAACTACTGAGTTGATAAAATGCTATTTTAATGAGTTTAAGTATTATATATATATTATAGCGATGACACCGGTTACTGGATATTCCAAATTTGTGGATTGAAGTGTCACTCGTCCTTTATTTCTTTAATAAAAGCTGATTTATATGTATATATTTGAAATATAAAGCATGCTGGAGGTGAACACTTTATAAAATTGACAAATCGTTAAAGTGGCCAAACTTCTCGCTTTCTTCCTATTTTTATTGTACTTTGATCCATTATAGTGGTCTACATGATTTTTGTCTCACGAGTACCGATAGGTTTACTTAATGCAGTTTTTATATTTTTTTCAAATATGTATTTGGAATTTCATCACTCCCAGAACTTCGTCGAAACCAATAGACAATACTCTTGATTTCATATACCTCAAACAGAAGTTTCCTAAAATTAGTGATACAAAAAATTGAAGTGGGAATATTTGTGGGTCCACAAATACTATCACTAATGCATGATGAAACGTTTGAGGAACTATTAAATTCACTAAAGAATGCAGCTTGGCAAGCATTAAAAAATGTTACTCGCAGTTTCCAGATAGGCTAGCATTCCCTTTCCATATCTAATGGTGCATAGGGCACTGAATTAGTACGCCAATCGCAGCGTATCTTGATCATTTTTGTAACATGAAGGTAAGATAATCGGTCTTACGCTTCAGGTATCAGTGGATGGACTATGAAATATCTATGACACCAGATAAGTCAGAATGTTCGATTATAGTGCAGTTAAGAATAAGGAAAGTTTTAAAATGATTGAATTTATAAATGTCTGTATCTTAGAAACCATGTGATGGGGAAAACGGATATATTTGAATTCAGAAGAAAAAATAATAACTGAATCATATGTTTTACTCTCCGAACAAAAAAAAATTTTTTTTGGTTCCTTAGTGTTATTCTTATTTCATGCAAATTAGAGGGGATAGAAAAAAGAAAGGGATAAAAAAAAATGATTTTCCATTGTAGACGGGAGTCAGTGCTTTATAATCTCCTGACGTCGCTGTGCCCTGGGTAGACCTATTGTGACGGGTCCCTGTTAGTTCTTGCCCTCCAAAGAAAGGTCTTTAATGACCCTGGCTGCTGAGAGAGCGACTATTCTCATGTTGCAATATCTCTCTCTCCAAGCGCAAGCCCTTATATACTCAGGTTTAACCAATGGTCCCCTGAGGAAGCGGTTTTTTTTGCAATATAAAGCATTGTATGTGAATACAACAATGCTTTGAGTATGTCCAAATGTTTGTTAACAGGTTGGATTTCCTCCCTAGGGAGCTTTTTAGACCCAAATTTGTTGCAACAGAGGAAACATATTTTTGAGAAAGGAATATGGAAGTCTAGGCATTTAAAGGGCCCATGACATGTCATTGACTGGTTTAAGTGGCCACTTTACACACTGTGTAACATTCACTATTCTGCCTTTGTATACATTTGTTATACCTTTAAATACCTAGACTTCCATATTCCCTTCTCAAAAATGTTTTCCCTCTGTTGCAATAGATTTGAGTCGCATTGTATTTAGTTTTAAGAATACTTTGGTTTGATACTGGTAAGTATCCAGTGCAATTTAAATGTGATAAAAAAGTATTTGTCACTCAAAATGATGCTACCGAATCCACACAAAATTTGCAGATAATATAGAATATTAAATATAATCACAAAAAGTGAAAAGTGAATTAGCCCGCTCTCCGTCATCGCAAAAAATGGATTGTATTTATCTTAAATCTGAAAAATTTATAGAACATGCTAGTTTACCAGAGATTTTAAAGTGAAATATCATTTATGAGTGTTATAATGATCATCGAATTTTCATTTCACTCGGATAAATTTTATTGAGCAGATATTTTATCAATGATCCTTGATATGTTTTGCTGTATTTATACAAAAAAGATTTATTGTAATACATATAAAAAATTACGTTCATACAATCGTCTAAATATTTTTTATCAATGGCATATTTAGGCACGTAATTTATTGTTTTTATGACGACTGTCAATGCTCAAGTCAATATTTTGTGGGTGATGTAATATCAATAAATTGATATTATTTATTAACATTTAATATTACGTTTCAAAAGTCACATAACGCCCACAAAATATTATTTATTTACAGATTGTACTTTTAAAATAAGTTCCGAGTGTAAAACACCACAGTAGTCAAATATTGCATCATTAAATCAATATCGTTATCGATTTATATCTACTTATATTTCGTTAGATGATTGGCATTTGTATAGTTAGTTTTGTTTTGTTACTAATTCGAATAACGTGTTAATATTTATAACTGCAGCTTGTTCATAGATGTACGTAAAAATGATGAATGGTTTCAAAATAAATAATGGAATAAGCTTTGAAAAAAATAAATAATCGTATGTTAAGATATTAAATTATAATTCAAAAATGGCTGTATCTTAGTTATTCATAAAAATAATATAAAGCATATCATTGTTTACATTATTAAAGATATATCTTTTTTTTCGAAATGTAAATAAAAAAAACAACAATGTTGGTGTCCAAATAAAAAAAACTGATTTAAAACGTAAAATGTAAAAATTACTTTCTCGAGAATTCATAAATAAAAAATATAAAATTAGAATAAAAGAACCTACTTACCCCTTAAAATGCTTATATGGCTAAATATTCGAGAACGCATAAATGCCCGCCTCATAATTGTCCGAAAAGATAACCTTTAAATTGGCACACGTTATTTTCCGTGTATAGCGTAATTCATTAAATCGAAAAACGTTATTTATTGTTATTGAATTGATAGTGTTTGTTTACAAAATAGAGCAAAATAATATACATGAGACTCAAATTTTATGATTTTTTCAACATGGTTTGACATTTTAATATTGTTTTATTTCAATGAATTTCATTGACGTTATTAAAGAGGAATTTAAACTCTTTCTCCCTCATACTTACTTGTTTTTTCCGCAATACTGAGAGAGATGGTACAATATGGAATAATGTAAGCCGTCGGACAATTTTGTCTCAAAAATTAGACAACGAATTTTAGCATACTAAAATGAATCAGACTTAGCGATTAGAGCTCAAATTCCCATCCGCCAATTAAGCCAAATGTTCAACATAGTACGGCATTATTAAATAACGTAGAATGGATGTATTGATAATATATTTTTAATTTATTTCATTTATCAATAGGTAGGTACACACATGAAACAGTACCCCACGAGGACGACTAATCTCCACTCGATTTCTTTAAGCAACTAAACCCGCGAGTAGAAACTAAATTAATAAAAAAAAATAATATGTAAGATTGTTGTTACAAACCATTAGTATTGGAATGCCCGTCAGTTCTAATGTTTAAGTCATGAAGATTAGAAAAATATCTAGTTTTTACCAAAAACCTTTGTAAATAATAGAAAATAATAATTGGTTAATGTTTAAAATATCTTGAAAATAATAAAACCACTACTTGCTGAATTAACGGATAAACCTATTTTACAAACGAAAAAATAACTTAAAATATATTACCGGACACTAAAACTGATCAAGCATATCTCAATGAAAACTAAATAAAGTTTTATTAAAAATTACCAACTCTAAAAATTGCAAAGCTACTTAATTTAGAAAAGAGTAAACATGTTATTTTGAAGATATAGTGAAATGTTGAGATTTATTTTCAAACGTCAACAGTTTTACGTTTTAATTAAAAATTAATTTTTAGCCAGCTTCCATAAAAATATAAATATCTCTAGAAGAGATGGATTATTTTTGTCTGGAAACTGTCAGCTGTTAATTGACTTTCATAAAGTTTGATTTTTGAGATAAAACAGTTCGAGTAGGTGGAACCCACAATTTATTGGAATAATTTAATAACCAATGATCTCACCACTCAATATTTAACAAGGACTTTGTATAATTTAGTGAATTCAATTAAAAATTTAATGATATTCAAATTATTATTATCTTCATCAATGCAATATCAAAGTAGATTAAAATAAATAAGGAAAATGTTTATAAAACAAATATTTATGGGTTCAAATGTTTTTAACTTATCTTCTTACTTTATTATCAGATGGGTTATGGAGTCACAGATTTCGAACCTGTGATTATGTAAACCTGGTCAGAGATTCTGTATATTGTTAAAAAAAAGTCATTTATGATAAATTGAAAATGTCCTTAAAAATTAAGTGTTTTAGTAAATCACAGAAAAGCTAGCGCTATTTTGAGTGCGTCTAAATTTTGTAGACTAGTATTAAATTGATTTGATTAATTACGGAGTTGATCGAGATTTATACATATTAAAAAAAAAAGAGATTATTTTTCAATAAGTGAACCTGAATCAGCTAATAACAGATTTTAAACTCTGTCTAGCTGTCCAAATTCCGTACTCAAATAAGTTTTCTATACATCAACGAAAATACTTTTATTTGAATGTTGTTAAATGTAAAGGTACATTTTTTGGTACAACTGTCATTTTTTAAATGTATTTTTATATTTAAGTATGTGTAAGTATAGGTATTTTTTTAAGCTTTTTTTATAAATTCGAAAACAATTAAAATAATTCATCTCTATCATATTGTCCTTATAAAATGTATTCAACAATTTTGAAGCTATGAAGAATGAGTGTCTTTGCCCGAGTCTGAATTCGCAATAAAGGATTTCAAGTAAACTATTCAATCTTTCACTAGATCTATTATAATATGTGCGCGTTAATATTAACTTCTACTGTGTCCTATCAGCACGTTGGTTTTATATTTTTGTGCAACTACTATGATCAAGGTGTTTAGTGGGTTTCGGGTTTTGCATGGTGTAGTGTCTTGATGAAGAAACAGGTATGTCTCTAAACCAGTAGACTTAAAAACGTCAGTAAGTGGTTATTTATATCCAATTATTTAGTCATATTTAGTAAAATCATTACAATGTTAAAAATTTAAATACACTTACCTTGAATAATTTCTAAGACTTCCTGAAAATTGTTTATTGTTTAATTTAGACGATTCATTTATCAACAACGCATTTTACAGTAATTCTCAAATTGATCCTTGCCACTCTAATAATACTGTCAACACCAAAATTGTGGAGAAACAAAATAATTTTAAAATTAAAATATTTTTTTACAAATAATGAAAAGATTGACCATATAAAACTAACAATATTTTTATAAAAAAACTAAGAGAATTACGAATATGAAGAATATAGTGGTTATATTTAATAACAGAGTTCTAATAAAATTGCCACGGGCATTCAAAGATACGCAAGTCAAAAAGGAAAAAATAAATAGATTGCTAACTTTTGACCTTTCTTTAATTGTATTTTCTTTACTTTTCTCTGTGAATTATTAATACAACGAAATGAAAAGTTAACAAAGGAAGCACACCGCGTGTTAAATATCACCAATGGCTTGTGACGCAAAAGAAAAATCTTCTCCACACAACGTAGTCCTCGTAGGTATTAAAAAACTTTCTACTATCATATTGACTGTGGCAATATTTACTTCGCCAATATACCACCATAACAGAGAGACTGACTTGGTCCCCTCGCGTTACGAGTTACTACCGCCTTGTTTGCTGGGGGAAATGCTTGGAAAGAGAACGATACATTGAATAAAAAAGAAATCAACGGAGAGAATTATACCACAAGACCATTGCATAAGACTTTGGGCCACTTGCATCAAAACAAGTTTTTGTTAGTTAAACAATTGATACTTTTTCATCATCTTAAGTAAAATATGATGTATATATTCTTACTTTTGGCGAAAACGCAGCAATTATCAAAATTTTAATCTTTTTCTGCAACTGGCTCATAGTTTCATTTAATCTGTATAAGTATTATTTATGTTTAAATCATTAAGTTTGTGGTCAAAGGTTTTTTACTTATGTTAGTAAATATTAGTATATAACCACTTACCGGCTTATTATATATAGCGGTTTCGAGGCGTATCCGTCTAGCCCCTCTCCTTTCCAACCCCCTTCCCCCAACTTTCTAACATACTAGTATATATTATTAACCTTATTTAGAAATAATCAGAAGAAATATACAGATTTACATAGTTTTAAAGAAACATACTACATATCATCAGGAAATAGTAGAAAAAAATTACGAAGAAGAACATGTCAAGAAAAAATAATACAAGAAATAATTAATAGAAAAAATAATACTTAACGAACAGAAACCTCATATCAAGAACGACAAGATAGTAGTTGAGTTAAACAATCAAGAAGAAAGGCAAAATCTTATCAAAAGAACTTTAAAGTTAAACAATGGAATAATCGGAAGGAACAAAGAGAGAAAAAAATTCGTCAACGAATTGATTTCAGCAGAAAAAATGTTAAATTTTACACTTGAACCACTACCTTTGTGGTTATTCATTATAGTTAAATAAATTTAAAAAAACTTAGTTTTTAATTACTATTTTTTTTCACACACCGGTTTCAAAGCTAAACAAACTTCTTTCTCAAGGTATACTTTACTAATAAATGCTTTACTATTTTATTTTATCAGTATGCTGCTAATGAAATACATATATTGAGTTTTTTTTTAATCTCAAAAGGATGGTAATGGAAGATGGATACGTTCAAAACTAGACAGGAGTGGACTTAAAGAAATATTTTTTATTAATTATTTTTCCCCACTATAAATCACCTTTTAAATTTCTAAGATTTCCAAGTTGTCTTATTTGAATATTTTATACATATTTGCATCTTACATTACAACCCCTTTAAAACAAAAAAACTTGATTTATTAATTTTGTTGGCAGCATACTGATAAAATAAAATATTAAATAATTCATTAGTTGAGTTAACCTTGAGAAAAAAGCTTGTGTAGCTTTGAAATCGGTTGGTGAAAAAAAATATGGTTAAAAACAAAGTGGTTTTATTGCTTTTATTTGAATAGAAAAAAATCTTATTCGTAAGACAAAACCAGCGAAGAGAAAATACTATTTTATTTGGATCAAGAATAATAAAATTCTCAAAAAACTCCTCTGTAACTAGTCAGAACGAAATCTGACATAAATTCATTAGAAATGGAATGAATTAAATCCTGTTGTCTTAATGAATAAAGTTTAATATTTCAGGCATTAGCCACATTTTGGGCGATAAAGTCCACTTGAACCATTAATGAATACGCATCAATAAATAATAAGGATTAGGTGAATCAAAATGCCGATTTTTTTTAAAAAAAAAGAAAAATTTTTGTACATTAGTATCTATCAGATAATATAAAAATATTTTTTTAAAATCAAAACAGAATTGATATATATATGCATCGGGTGGAAAGAAACATAATTTATAGTTTTAGCTATTGAATAAAAAACCATGACTTCTAATTAAAAAATGTATTATTATTATTTCTCTTATTTGAATATTAGTAATTTCGTATTTCAAATTCTTGGTATAAAAAAATTAAGATAGTAAATTTGTAATTTTGCTTCTATTTCACAAAAAGTGGTGACATGTATTCTAAAGGTCCAGTTTTTGTAGATTTTTTTCAGTTTCAGCTTTGACTTGCTTATGCCACGGTTTACTACATCTGTCAGTAAAATTAGGCATATTTTATTTAATACTTAGAAGTTGAAAAGTTAAGGTCTTCTATCGAGATGTGTTGACTTGTTTTCCTGATTGGTCAGTTTATTATTTTATACACCTACTTACCAGGCGCGAGAGATGTCTATAATTACACTTAAACTGGATTCAAAGACAAATTACTTGAACACTGCTTTTTTTTTAACACGTATATCTGAAATCTTAGATATTTCTGGAAAATTGAATAAATTTTAATGCAGTTGAATGAACTTAAGAGAATTTTCATACGACATATTTAATCAAATATCATATCGAAGTTCTTATGTGGAGCATTAATTCAAATCTTTACAAAGCTTCAAGTTTTGGGGAAAAAAAAGAAAAACACTAGAATATTAAGTAAGTCTTCGTGTTTTTGTTATTTAGGCATTTAAATAATATTTTAGTGTACATCATCATTATTCCTTTTCTGCACTCGGTGGTGCATAAGGCACTGCATTTGTAATGAAAATGCGATTTACATGAAAGTATGGTCAGTTTTATGCTTCAGGTGCCAGTCCAAAAACAATGAAATATCGCAGTTTAAACAACTTTCGAAATCAATATTTCATGTCTACCCTTCCAGGAATCGAACACAGGACCTCAAGAATCGTAGATAAACACGCCTACCACAGGGCAACGACGCAGATTTATCTTTACTCGATTACTTTTTCAGGATATTTACCTGAGAGCAGCCATCGACATGAAAACACTAGTCAAGGGTTGTGGGTCTATTTCACACTCAGAACATTTTTCGTCATCCGTCTGTATGCAGTTGAATTAAATGCACACATACTGCATATACGATGTTTTTTCTGTTCATTTATATAAATGTAATCAATAGTTTTTATATAAGCTGTAATTTATAAATAAAAATTTGTTCCATTTCTTTGAGTGTTTAGATTTTTCATTCAATGAAATGAAGATTGTGAAAAACATTATTCACAACTTCTCATATTCCGAGATTAATAAATGAACCTCACTACTTTGTTTAGATTAACTTAGTGCTGCGCTATATTTTTATCTGATATTTATATTCTAGACTTAGATGTAACGAATAATGCACACGAATGTACAAATAACAAAACAAACATATTACAACAGAGATGAAGCACATTTAAGAGAAGGTAATATAGAAGTCTAGGCATCTACAGGGCTTATGACCTGTCAATGGCTGGTTTAAGTGGCCACTTTACACACTGTGTGACATTCACCATTCTGCCTATATTTGAACATCATTTCTTCAGAAGGAATATAGATGTTCCCCATACTACAATCGATTTGACACTATGTACACTTATGTTTAAATTTATAGATACATTTTAGCTTTGCCATTGTTTAAATAAGAGTTATATTTCCACTAAACACTATTTTTTTCTACATTTCTACTTATTTTTTCTTTCTCAAGCTCACTTTCAACTATGTAGGAGGCTCAAAAAATATTGGCACTTTCTCCCGAGGGTTTTACCCTTTGCTGTTTTACTGATATTACTACTACTACTACTATCACGCCATTTCCCGTAGGGATAGGCAGATAAAATGGACCACCACACACGTTTATTCTGGCATACATTTCTAGCTTCTTCCACATTCAAACATACAAGCCCATAAAGTTCAATCAAGTAATAAATAAAAATTATAAAAAAAACTTCTTCATTTTAATAAATAAAGAAAAAAATCAATAAAATGAAAAAAAAGCACAACTCTTAAAATTATTTTAAAGCCTTAATAAACTTAGAATTTTACTTAAAATTAAATCAAAACTAAAATTTTTAAACAGTTTTTAAAAAATATGATTATTTACCAATTAAATGAGGTCGAATGAGTTTAGCTTAGACCCAAAACCACAGTGCGTTAACACACCATTTCACGTGTATCTTACATCTAGCGCAGGCTGAGAAAAATGCTGCTTACATAAACTCTCTCTAGACATGCCTTTCCGGTCATTTGCCTATCGGGGGAATAAACCCGTCGGACTTAATGGGTTTATCCAGGATATTCTACTCCGTAAGGGTCCTTGCTAAGAGCCAAACGGGTTGATGTAGGAAATCGGATTGAAAAAAAGATCCGCCGAATTTTTTTTACTTTGAATGCTTCGTTTTTGTATATTTGAACGATGAATCCAATCATGATCCTATACTAACATTTCACTGGGTTAAAAAAGAAATGGCGTAATATAGAGATTTGTGATTCTAAAAATAAGCCACCGCTGTTGAAAAACTCTTACATTGGGAGTTCATTCGTGCAAAGTTAAAATATTTATGCAATTTACTTGTAACAAGTTCTTCAATAATAGAAATAAATTTTGGTAACACGCAAACAATTGAAAGAAAATTTAATATGTTTATTTTTTTGTTTATTGAATGTCATAAATTTAAGACAAATAAAAAGAGGAAAATTGTTGTTATCGGAAGAAATAAGAACCAATTTTTTAAATTTAATTCATACACGTAAACTAGATCATCCGAAAACCTTAATAAACATTGTAAACAGAGTAGTTACTGTCCCTAGGGCGAAAAAGGAAACATTTGCTTCTCTTGCTGGAAATAATTCACAATCATTTCATAGTTTTATCTCAAACCTCGAAGATCCGTGTAAATATTCCATTGTTAATTACAATACTTGAAAGAAATTGAAATGGATACGTTTTAGTTTTGTTGTAGTCAAAAAATTCTTAAAAATATCTTTATCTAACGTTTGTTTGAAAAAATTGATGGTTTAGGTTATTGTAAGTGAATCTGCATTATTATATTTCCACGTTACTGGAAAGTTTACAGTAGATTAAGCGACCTTTTTTCTTTTTATTCCTTTGAAGATTTTTTTTCAGAATTCCAAGATGAGAAAATACGAAAGTAATATAAAAAAGTGCACCAAGAAACGAGGCGCCATTTGTAAATTGAAATTCAGACATCAAAGTCAACAACTGAACATTTTCACAAAAAAAACACAAATCTATGACAATGTTTTCTTACACAAAAACCGCACACAAGAGTACTTTTATAATATTTTGGATGTTTGTAGCACTAATTTTGTAGTTCATTTTTATATTTTTAAGGTATAAATAAAATTATTTTGTTTTACGAACCACTATTTTAATGGTCACAACCGACTAGTTTCGCCAACTACACGTTGCTCTCTTCAGAGTTATATAATAAATAAATAAACATATATATAAGAAACAGTGAACAGTGGGTGTCGATAAAGATAGAGGAGGGGGTAACTGTACTAATGGTGGATTTAAATATTACATTTAGATAATAAAACTCACAAATGAAATAATTTGGAAATTCTTCAAATAAAAAAAGCCCTCAAACAAAATTTGTATATTATAAATAATCAATTAAACTTAAGTCGAAGCCCTATTATTAATATTTCCCTATAAAGTCTAACTCTCCAGTAAAAAACGTAACTTTGCAATAAAATGTTACTTAAAGGTTTTGTTAAAATTGTGTACGTATTAAAAATGTAGAAAATAAAAAAAAGAAAATACTTTAAAATGGAGTCTTTACAATTTGTGGATAGAAACACAAAAAAGCCAACCGGAAAATTAAAACGAGACCTCTAAATATTCCCGAAAGTTTTATATGACATTCGAGGCAAAATATTTGAAATTATTTTTACCTCAAGGATACCAAGCATGAAAAAAAACAGAAAAGAAATCATTTTTAATGACAGTCTTTGTTGTTTGTTAAGTATGAGTTTAATTTTTATTTTTAAATTTACAATAAATTCATTTAAATGTTAAATTTTCTGTTAATAACATCTTAGTAAGCTTTTGTTAATTTTCGATTGCTATTTTAAAAAAAATGTTTTGTTTAACAGATCGAGGGGCCCGTACATAATGAATAACTGAAAAAGTATTTTATTACGTCAAACTAACTTGGAAAAAGATCTTTTTTTGATGAATGCTCCATTAACTGAACAATTATTTTTTATTTTTTAAAAGGTTTTGTACTCTAAATGATAAATTTGTTTTGAAAAGCAAAGGATTGAAGTAACATGTTGAATAAATTACTTTAAGAATATTGTCCTGTCTTGACGAGACACATTGTACAAACTAAACGGAGAAAATTATTAATAACGTATTGTTCAAATAACTTCTAAAAAGTTATGATTGACGTGACACATTGAACAAATCACTTGTACAATGTAAATATTCAATATGACCGTGTATAAAAAATCACATTGAAAAAGTTCTGATATACGTTTCGCATCGCACAAAGTACTTTGACAAAGAAAACTTAATCAACGTATTGTTGGGAATAAATCATATTGATTTATTTTATTAGGTAAACAAACAGTATGTACACAAATATTGCCAATTTCTTTGTATATTAGTGTAAGAAACTCATGCGCCCACCAAAAAAATTGTTTACACTTCATACAATAATTTAAATTACGTTCAATATAATAAATGTAAAAGAAACGAAATGAAAAAATATGTATACAATAATAAAGTTAAATATCTGCTTCTCTCAAAATTTCTATAATTTTTGACCTAAATTTACATACATTGTCACAAAAAAATATCAGCCTCGGTAAATATATTGTTTTATTGGTTGCATATTCTAAGTATTGTTGATTATTTAAAATAGTTTGTTGACGCATTTTCTGTGTAAAACAGAAGATTTTGTCTTGTCGGTCAAGATGGCACACGGAATGTAAGTCGTTCAAGTAGGTTAGGAGAATCAATTTTATTATTTATTAATTTGAATAAAAATAACTGGTCTAACTTTATTCTTTGATTTTTAAGAGAGATTTTTTTATTCCATGGTACTACATACTTTCAGCAAAGTTAAAGAAGTAAATGTTTAACCGGTAGTCGACCTGCTTAATTTTTTTTTGTTGGACCCTTTCTAGTCTATTAATACTAACATTATAGTAAGGTGACCAAATAGGAGTACAGTATTCTAGCTGGGGACGAACAAATGTTTTGTAGAGTTTTTCATAAGTCAGATTATTCAAATTTGACATAAGTTATTTAAAACTATTTAGGATGATCTATGTCACGATTATTAAATGATGCGATCGTGATTATTTTCCACTGAATTTACAATAGTAAGAATAATTTATGACCAAGAAATGAAACAGCATGTATTCGTCGGGAGGTTGTTGGGGTGGAAAATACAGTTTAGACAGCGCTTTCTATTGGACGATCTTGAATTTCACGTGCAACGTTTAGGCACATGACTCCTCTTATAGTTGATGGCGATATGGCTAGGCTGAATGTGACTACAGTAAATTAATTAGCTATAATGACATATTAAAAAAAATTCATTGAGAAAGTTATGACTGACGTCACACATTGCACACATAACATTAAAAAAGTAAAAAATCAATATTTATACGCATAATAATTTTGGGAAAATCATAAATCGGTGTACCACAACACATATCACAGAGAATGTGAAAGGTCAGTTTGATACATAACACAAATCTTACTAAAAGTTTGTTAGTTCACAGTTTTGATAACGCGTCAAAGTTCGTGTGTAATTTTGAAGGGGTTCATAGGAAATACAATTACCTTACCCACACAATCACTCTCCATGTAAGGACAGTGTTGAAACTTTGTTTCCAACTTTACTGGGGTTAAAGATTCCGTAAGTAATTTACGCCAGGGCTTACAAGATGCGGCTTCACAACTCGTGGTTTCCCAGTCAATTATGAAAACCCAATACGTGTACCCCATGTTAATATCCAATATCCATGTCATACATACTCTTACTGAAAGGAGGTTCTTTATATCCCGGAGGTAATGGATAATAAATTATTGATCATGTTTTCGAACCCAAAAAGGTTCACTTAATAAATTTTCTTTAAATTGCGTCATTATCGCTGATTGTATTTAAATTTTACTTTGACAAAACCGGTCTCTGGTCAGCGCAGTAGGCTATCATCTAGGTATTTTTAAATATTACCTATTGTAACAAGATATTACAAAAATATTCGATTTGTAATTGTATTTTTTAATGTAGTTCATAAAATAGTTTTAAGGAGAAACGTGGTCTGACTTTTTATCATATAAATGTATTCCCGTATTTTCTCTCCTGAATTCTAGCACTAGATCAGTGATACCCACTTTATTACACTCTATGGACATTTACTATTTACATATTATATTTATTTTTGTAAAGTAAAAGAGTAAAAGTCAACAGATGGAAGAGTTGAGGAAATGTGGATGTTCAAACAAAGGCAGAATGTTGAATGTTACACAGTGTGTAAAGTGGCCACTTAAACCTGCCAGTGATAGATCGTAAGCCGTGTAAATACCTAGACACCTATATTTCCTTCTCATCCCTCTCTGTTGCAACAAATTTGAATATGAACAACTCCCTAGGCAGAGAATCCCGCCAGTCTGCAAGCGCTTGGACATACTCAAAACATTGTCAAAAATTAAAAGACCAAATCAGTATGAACTCAACACATAACAGAAGACAAAGTAAAAAATATTAATAATCAACAATATAGAATATATATATGATAAAGTTTAATGTATTAAAGATGTAATGTCATTTTTATTTTTTATTTATATATTTCATATATGGTACATGTTTTTATCTATTCTATACTAATCAACTTTTCTGCATCTAGTAATTGTTATTACTGTAACTCTCCAAAAAAAGAGATTAACTCTTGTATTTGGAGAGGGACTGACACTGTTATAAGTATTTATTTATTAGAATTTATATAATTTTGAATAAACGAGTACATGAGAAAAAAAAACTTAAAGTATAAAAAAAGGAAAACAGAAAATAATAATACATTGATACTTATTAAAATTGAATGCAGTTTTTACACTTGTTCAAAAAAATTATTTGAATTTACATTGAATTTATTTATTGATATATCAGTGTTAATAGTTTTTGGTTCATTGGGGAGATTATTGTTATTTTTGACACTTCTGAAGACAAAGCTATTTTGAATGTGAATTTTGGGGAATTTAGGAATTTTAATATTATTTTCTTATCTGTGTGACTTATTCATCTCAATTTTTTTTTTCTTTTTTATAAATTTGTATAATGGAGTTTATTTTATAAATAGTGTCTACTGTATAAATTTTAAATTATTTATATGGAATTTCCGTATCGAATGTTGAGGGTTTCTTTGAAATTACTTTAATAATTAATCTTTGTACTATTTTAAGAGGGTTTAATATATTTGCATATCCAACGTCTCATCCAACAAAAACATTTTGT
Source organism: Micrasema longulum (assembly GCF_059751315.1). Classification (NCBI taxonomy): domain Eukaryota; kingdom Metazoa; phylum Arthropoda; class Insecta; order Trichoptera; family Brachycentridae; genus Micrasema; species Micrasema longulum. The sequence continues at coordinate 216,524 of NW_028278175.1, read as the reverse complement.
AACAAAGATGGGACAATTGAGTAATAAGCTATTTTTAAATTTTTGATTTTTAAAATATTCCTAAATCTAATAAATATGTAAATATATTTTTTAATACGTTTAACTTGTTAACTAATATGGTCTTTCCATTTTAAGTTTTAGTCTATGCACTCATATACACCAAGATATTTAATTTTATCTATTGTATTAAGTACTGAACATGTTAGATCGCAGTTAGTTTTGTTGCAATTGCTTTATTTGGACATGCCTACTTTAAAAATGTCAATTATTCTATAAATCTTTCTTCGTAATGTTTAAATGAGCTTTTGAAATATATACTTAAAATACCAAACGTTAGAATTTGATAAAAACACAAATAAAAGAACAATTTGTTTAATCAAATCTAAACATTAAAATACATAATGAAAAATTAATATTCATTTAGTTGAGGTATTGTAAGTCCAAATTATCCCTTTGTTAAGGTCGTTATATTTAACTATTAGTTTTTTCCAGAGTTTCAATTAATATGCACTCTTAAAAATGATCCGTTTGGTATAGCATACATACTTTATTATAACATTATAATAATTCTAATTATCAATTACTGGACATATGCGCCGAATGCTCATTGAAGATATTCACTATAACTATTGATTTAAAAATAGAACGCCCGTATTGCCACCGCACACACAATTATATCTTTTGGAAGCTCGTAGAGACACACCGATACTTGGTTATTGGTATGTATTCGTTAGCCTCAACTAAAGTTGAGTTACCTTTACCTACTCTTTTGATGCGAATTAAATAAAGCGTTTTTATTTTATTTGGTGTTTAAATTAAAAAAACATATCTGCGAGTAGTTCGGATTAATAGTTTTTATAAACAAATCTCGTATTTCCATAGTTTGTGATTTAAATTAAAAATCACTAAAACTTCTGTAATTAATTAAAAATGAACATGGCGGTGAATCTATAGAAAAAGTTGTGCGCTTGCTATGACTTCATTTGCATCCTCTGTAGATTGGATCAATTATAGAGTTCACAGTAAAACAAAGTTTTCTCTTTCGATTTTGCAAAGGATTTATAAAATGATTGAGAAATTTCATGTTGGACAGAGGAACTGCTGGAAACTAAAAAGCAGCACTTTTGCAAAGAACACGCCTTTGCGCTTATACAGCATTCGAATAATTCATGTTTACTTGGTGATGTATGCTATAACCATTTTAATATCACATGGATTTGTATTTTATAAGTATAATATTCTCTTTCAGCATGTTTGTGAGCGAGTCACGGTAGATCTAAAGTACAGTTATGTTTGTGAAAGAGAACCAGAACCCTGGACGAGTGTTTTGACTCGATCACTGCCTTTGGGAAAAATCCTGAATAGAGAAAACGAGTAAAGAAGCATCATGGTGTAGTGGTTGACGCATTTGCCTATCATTCTTAAAGTCCTGGGTTCGATTTATGACAGGGTAGATGTGCAATATTGATTTAGAAGGTTTTTTAAAAAGCAATGTTTTATTGTTCCTGCACTGTCATCTGCAGCGTAAAACTTATCACCTTACCTTCATGCAACAGATGATAGAACTACGCTGCATTTGGTTAATCCATACAGTGCCCTATGCACCAATAGGTGTGGAAAAGGGGTGATGATGATTAAAGTTTTATAGATGTACAGGATTTAACCTTCGAGAAAGACTTGACTGCTTAGGCTCTCGTATTCTTTTCTTAAATAATTTATCTATATCAGCTTCCCTAGGTAAGAGTATATTGAATTGCATATCTTTTATGTTCCACATTTAAGATTTGCCAAAAAAGATATTAATTTATTTTAAATAAAATAGGTTCATAAAAATAACAACGCGCTTCTTGTATGTTCAATAGACCATTTAAAAAAATTGAGTTATGAAAGCCAATATGTCTGATTTAAGCTGTGAGCAACTCGATACACTTAAACGACTTCAGAAAACATGCATACGGTGCATTTTTGGTCTTAGAAAATATGACCGCCTTGCTGATTATCGTAAGCAACTAAAATGGCTCAAAATTAAACAGCGGAGAGACTATCGCCCCCTCTCACTTCCTTACCTGGTTTACCTCTTCGTTCTAATTTTCAAGGCACTTTCTTAGTACCCATCCACAATTCCTCCTTCTTCTCTAACTCATACAGTGTCTATGCGGCTCGACTGTGGAAGATGTTACTACTGTATCTCTTTTTAAATCACGTCTGAAAAAACATCTCCTTTCTCTTCCTTTTTCTCTCCTCCTTTCCTTTTCCCTCTTTCCTCTTTTTTCCTTTTCCCATTGAGTAATAGTTTTGATTTGAGGTAATTTATAAACAAATACGTTTATTTCTATTTTTATATATCATTAGCTTTTTAATCTTTATTTTCTATTGAATATGTTTTGTAACTTGAATTATAAAAATAAAAATATTATTTTATTGGTTGGTTGTAAGAAATTGCCATTTGGCAATAAACCCGACAATTTACAAACAAATATGTCAATTATTTTATCAAACGTTAATGTAGCTAAAGAATTTTTATTTTTTGCGTTATTAAATAGTATTTTCAGCATTTTTTGAGTGCCAATCCCCACTTACTGATTTTACTTACTTAACTTTAAAAACAAATAATTTTTTTTTGTTCAATTTGCAAAATGATTTTTTGAACATACAAGAACTAGAGCAGCGAGCGGCATATTTCACGTAACTCTTTAATAAGTATTTAAGAATAAAAAAAATAAAAAAAACTCTTCCAAAGGTCAGCCTAGTTATAAAGGAATGAAAATGTATTATGACATGCTTCAAAGCATTAATAATGAAAATGTTATGAATTATCGTGTTTACTTAACGTATTAAGATTTTTAATATAGGTATAGATAGTGTAAATATTTGTTTGTACACTATGTACACTATGTAATATGCATAAAATAAATAAATTATAGTGAAAAGATAGATGTTTTCCTTAGGGTAGCGTCATATACCAACTATTCAAGAATGTATGTATAGTAATCGCTAGATGAAGATGCGTACGCTAACATTTATTTTACACCATGGTCACCATGTAACAAATTACGTTTTAGCATATGAAAATGCTGCGTTATCTCGTATACTCGCTCTAATGAAACATCTTATTTCCTTACAACATAAATAATGTACTTTTACCACGAACTTACCAAATTACAGATGTTAGTATTATTTTTTTAATGAATTTCACGTTTAAGTCCCATATTACTAGTATTGTAGAAATTTCTAGAAATATGCTTGGATTTGTACTTCGAAACTCTAGATATTTCAATAATACTACCTACTGCGATTAGCATACTATATGTTTCAATTTTCAATTTCAATTTTATTTATTCATATATATGTACATTACAAAATGGTATATCTTAATTCATACATATATAAATAATTAAAATAATTAGGTAAAATTAGGTTTATATAAAAATAACCAAAAAGTATACACAATATCCAGAGAATAATATGTTAAAAAAGTAAGAGAATCTTGTTACGAAAAACTCCCTCAGAGACGTGAAAAATTACAATGTCCAAAGCAATATTGTTCAACTTAGAGATAGCCCTTCCAACAGGCATAACCAATGGCAGGTTGGTCCTGTATATTAGAATGTGAAACAGTCTATGCTGACGCTGTCTAAGGTAATTATCCGGAACATAAAAGCTAATGCTCCGCATAATTTCAGGGTTATCAATAATACCACGCAACAATCGAAAGAAGTGCGTTGTTAAAAACACATTTCTTCTAGTCTTTAAACTGCTGTAACCAAACATACCCGAAATGAACTCAGTGGGATACAGCCATGGATAATATCCGCACTCCCTCGTGTAGAGAAACCGAAGAAATTTCTTTTGAACCTTCTCCACCATAAGAGAGTACTTCAACTCACACGGTCCCCAAATCATCGAGCCACTCTCGAGTCTACTTCGCACCAACGAGTTATAAAAAATTCTCACTACTCGTGTACTACCAAAAACCCTGGCAGTACGCAAGACGAATCCTAACAGCTTCAACGAACTACTACAAACTGATCATAAAATATCAGGGAACTCACAAAAGTGATGCCTAGATCTCTAACCTTCGCAATCCGCATAAGATTCTGGTCATTCATTCTATAGCGAAAGAAAAACGTTACACTAGTCCGCAGCATACTAAAATACTGAAGCTTCATAATTTGGGACCCTTCTGAATCAAACCACATCCTTGAAATAGAGAAGGTTCAAAAGCGATTTTCCGATACTTATATCTTAAAGAAAATAATAATTATCCATTCTTGTATCCATCATTGTTTGTAGCCTCGAAACATTTCTTTTAGTTGATTTATGATGTATTTAAAATCCAAATATACTGATAGAGATCAGTTTGTATGTTCCTTAGAGATAGATATACTCTAAGGTATGTTTCCAATAATTATACTAGAGGGATCTCACGCACTGTTTTACGAACCCCGCAGCGGCACAAATGCAAGTCAGAATTCACCCATTCATAGGGCAATTCGCTTGTTGTATACGGCTTCTGGGGATAATATGAATCTATTTTTCTATACATGTTGGCAGTTAAGCAGCTATCTGCTTTCTATTAACTTACTATTAAACTATATTTACCATTTTTATTACGTGATGGGTTAGATAGCCAGTAAAGTAATGCAGCGTACAATTGTTTAAGTAAGTAAATCAATCAATATGAGCGTAGGCATCCTTATCTGGCGATCACTATACATATGAACGTAGTTATGCAGAAAGCAGTCAGTCCACAATTTTGAAAACATGAGATATTGATGTAATCAGGTGCAGAAAGGTCAATTCTATGTTCTGCTAAAAACAGCAGACCGCTTTAATACAAGAAAAGGTTTTAATCACCTTTTGAAAATGGTGTCTATCACAAAAACGGCATTTCTCAATTTGCCGAAAAATCCACAACACCAGAAAAATCTGAACGAATTAAAAAAATATTAAAACTGGTCCTACAAATAATTAAATTTTTGCTTTTAATATATAAAAAAACTCATATATTCATTGTTTATCATTTGTGAAAGTCAAAAACATTCCAACTGTTGTGTAGATTTGTTTATTCACTCATTTCGCAAAAGTGCTATTATCTCAGTTTCACTTTTCGATGGCTGGCTGCTTTTTGCATAACTACGTTTATATGTTCAGTTACACCTATCCTTCATCGCGCCGAGTGTTTCATATTTTGGAAGGGCGTATTAAGCTCTCAACTGCAAAACACATTTTCAAGGAAAAGGATTTTCCGGGGGGAGGGATTAGAGTTGAAAACGCCTTAATATTTTTCAATTATTTTACTTAGTTATTTCACTTATATTAAACATTTGTCTGTGTTTTTTTTTGTATTGAAGTGTTATATGTGATTTTTTTGTATGGAATTATTATTGTACTATATTGTGGGGTAATTACTACAACTAGGTAACTTCAAAATCAGCAGTTGTGAGTTACCCACTAAAAACACATTTTTTTATTTTTCTCCATTTATATTACAAATAGGCGAGCCGTGATTCAATAAAATCATATTATGATAAAAAGTTACCTAGTTGTAGTTATAACCTCGCGATATTATTATTGTTGCTGTTTTTTTTATTGAACATGTTTAAAAAGTCACAATTTTTTTTACAATAGAAGTACCTGACAGACATAAAGAAAAACGAAAAACAAAACGAATACAACATAAAAAAAGAAGAAACCCCTTGTTATTGCTCGACACATTCATTTCATTCGAAATGGAATAACTCTCTCACAATTGATAAAAAAGCTTTATTTTTATTAAAAACATTATTTAAAATGTTTTAATCATCGCTCTATAGAACTGCTGAGCCATGGATATGTATTTTTTAAAATATTTTTTTAGTATAAATGTTTGACCAATTCTGCTTTTGGCTGGAAAATATATTGATTTTGGTAATAAGTCTGCCAAAGTACTTATTCTTTGTACAAGATTAAAAAAAACAATGATAAATAAATAAAATATATTTTGTAAAATACAAAACAATAAATTAAAAAATTAAACAGTTGTATATATCATATATCTATGATAAAAATAATGATACGATATTAATAGCTAAAGAATAATATTATGTAAACGAATACATGTAAATATACAGTAAAATGAATGAATGAACGTAAAAGTATATAGTGTGTATGAATAAATCTAAACAAAATTATTTATGAATAAATAAACAAATAAAATGTATTTAAAATCAGGCTGGTTTTAGTAATAACGTTCCGATCTAAGTACAAAAAAACTCAACATTTTCACGACGAACTGTCAGCCGTGGACGTCCAGAACCGTGAGAACCTGATGTCTAAATACTCGACAAAAACATTAAAATAAATCGTAGTACTTACATGATTCCATAAAATAATACTTACAAAATATATTAATAAATCATGGTATCCAACTTATAGCACGCTTTATTAAATTATATACACAATTAAGATGTAGATGGAAACATTTCCTTGTAAACTATGTAATTCCGTCCAATGAGAGGTTGTAAATAGTTAAATGTTGGCTATTGTTGGTTTGACATAAGGAAACAAAGCTCTAGAAGGAACTTAAATTAATATGTCAAATTAATTGGGATTCAAACCGTGACCCTCCGATGTATGCGAGACAATAGGGACCATTCGTGACCAGCGCTATTCATAGATAATGTATTCAGTACTTGAATGAATAATAGTTCGAATGGGAATTTGATAACGAATTTCCACTCAAAAGGAATATGTCCATAAATATTAATAGGTAAGCTTTTCTAAAAGTTAAAATTAAAAATAAAAAACGCAAATAGAATTAACTTTTAATGGCATGTACATATAAAATAACAAGTAAATATGAAGCATCGCAATAAAATTATAATATGTTGATTCTCATTCACTATACATTCACTATACGTATCCCAGTGTTAATGGGTTTTAATAAAAAAATCCTCATATACGATTGCCTTACATCAAAAACTCGTAGAGTTTTAAACCACCTTTATGGCCTTTTTAGTATTACTCTCAAAACAGATTTTTGAGTTTTTATTAGTGGGTCTAATATAGTCCTTGCAGCTCCTCTCCAACCGACACATCCGTAGGCCAAAATAAATTGACAGAGTCCATTACATACACTTCGTTTGTCTATCATAGACTGTATATTACAGTATGTTACGAAAACATATATTGGTTTTCTTACTCTACCCACTAGATACTCAATGTGTTTTCTCCAGTTAAGGTTAGCGTCAGTAAAAATACTCTTTCTAGCTGATCACAATTGCAAAATGTAGGTTTGTTGCATTTTGGTTCATGAATTTTTAATCATAACGTATTCTCGCGACTAAAACTGTATCTTCAGTAAGTGTGACAACTTTACCATCTATAAGCAGTTTCTTATTCTTATTCTTAGAGGTAGGGGTCAGTGCTATTTAAGCTTTTAACGTCACTGCAACCTGTAAAAATCCATTGTGATGCAGGTTACACAATTCGTTTATACAAATAACAAACAATAGAGGTCCTCAAGTACTACCTTGTGGTACATCGAAGTTAATTTCTAGTACTTTACTCTTGCATTCACATATTCTAACCTGTTGCGTTCTCTGAGAAATAAAACAGTTCAACTAGTCAAGAGATATACCCCTTATTCCAATACTAAAAAGTATTTTTAAGATGATTTTGTGTGACATAGCATCAAATGCCTTTGCTAAGTCAAAAAATACCGATATAGTTTTCTCGATATTATTCATATTTGTTACTATAGGTCCTGTCAGTGTCTTGATCACATCATCTGTACCCGCACCAGGTCTAAATCCAAACTGATTGTCACTAAGAATTCTTCGTTTCTCCACATAATCACTAAGTCTATTTTTAAATCTTTCTCTAGAATTTTGGAAAATGCACTTAGTTATGATATTGGCCTATATTTTCAATCTTATTCTTATCTCCAAATTTAAAAATTGGGTGTACTAACGACTACTTAAAATGTGATTGAAAGATTCCTGAAGAAAAGCTAGGTTTGAATATATGTGATAAAGGTGTGAAAACAAATTATTTTAATTATTTCAGTATACTAGTATTAATAATATCAGGGACCTTAGATTTTTCTTATTTTATACTGTCAATGATTTGGATAATTTAGACTTCTGACGTTTCTTGTAGTTGGAATAAGGGCGTTATATTTTTATCAGCAATAGTCGAAGCTTATTTATCCTCCCTTTGTTTAGATTTGCATAAAATGACATTCGAGAGATTAGAATTTATCGATGTGAAATATTCATTAGCATAGTGGGCAATTTTGTTAGGATCATTCGTAATTTCTGAATCAGTTAAGCGAACGGAAATTAATTCTGGGCCGCTTATTACTTTTGTTTTAGTTATTTCACGAATTGTTCCACACATTTTACTGGTACAGGCATCATTATCTAACAATCTTTTATAATATAACTCCTTCGCCTTTTTAACTAAACTTATTTTCGTTTAAAGGGTCTCTTTTGGCCACTTTGTGTAAATAATTTCTTGTATGGATTGATTTAACTACATTACCCGTTATCCAAGGTGTTGAATGTTTTTTTTTTGTGGGAAACATATCTATTCGATATATTTTTATGAATGTGATATTCTGTTTTTTAAACAAATATATTCATCGCATTATTTGTATCAGCTTGTTGAAATATTTCTACCCACTACTTTTTTTCGAGTTCCTTTAAAAGGGTTGCGTAATTAATTAGTAGAAGTCGGTTTACTTTATTGTTTTTTTTTTATACTAATTCCTGAAGTGTCGTGATCGGTTATTGTGTTTTGTATAACAAATGCGATTGCATTGTGTACGTTTCTGGTATTTTAGTTGGAGTATTAACATAACATATATAGTTATGTTCCGCCATGAGGTACAGGTAGTCATCAGACTGTATGTTTCTCACCTAGAGTATTCATATTAATATCTCTTATCAATACACCTTTCATACTTCTGTTGGACTGCCGGAAAATGAGATGCAAAGAGTCCAAAAATAGTTCTTTATATGTAGGATGGGGATCTATAAATAGCGAAGATAAAAAGAGAATCATCAATGTAATAAAATATTGCTGATTAGTATTTCCTTCACATTCGCACTCATATTATCCCGTATGTATACAACGACTCCACTATTTTGATCACTAATAAAGAGTGATATTCTTTGTAGCCTGAAATTTGTTTAGGTATCTATTTTTTATGTAATCTACATTCTGAATATATAATGTTATCAAAAATAACATTTTCATTTATTTAATTCAAGACAGTTAAAAAGTTATCTAAATTTTCCATAGTGCGTATATTTTCGTAAATTATGTTTAGTTTGGCCACTCAATAGGGGGTTTTAAAGCAATATTTTTACCAGGTACAATTTCATCTTATTCATCGTATTATGTTAGAGGCATTTTAAAATGTACAAATATTTTGTTTCTTTAATGGAAAATAACACCATTAGTGCACATACGCAGTAGGTGGCATAGTAATATTATTTTTTTGTTTTTGTTATGTACCTAAAGAAAATTTGTAATAAACTAGTTTGGGCGAGATTCGGCGCTGTTATTTTTCTTATTGCGGTATACTTGTAATTGTGTGGAAACATGTTTTTATTATTTGTTAAGTATTAAATAATGAAAAGTAATACGATATTTATGTTCGTTATTTTTATAATACATAATAGTAGTAAGTGTGTGTATAAAATGCAGTCGGAATGGTAATAAGAATACAGATAGTTATAATTATAAAAACGAAGATAAATGAATTTTAATTAAAGTTATCATAAACGATGAGCAGAGATCGAATGATGTTTTGACAAGAAGAAATAGTTTGTTTTTTAGATTTTTGAATTTACTAGTATGGGACCGTGAATGATCATCTTTGTTTATAAATACTGAGGGGTCTTTAGTCCAAACATACCTATAGCTGCGCTCTCGAGCCGCCATCACCAGTCGAGCCAAGAACCACAAGCGTTTAGCGCAAACTGTTAAGTGTTCGGACTCATAGATCGGTGATTTTGCGCCCGCGTATTCAGTCTATCCCCAGCACTTTCACATAAATTATCATATTTTTTTAAGTCCATCAGAAGTTTTGATTTTTCAAAGTTATTAATAAGTTTGACCACCACAGTCCTCGAGGACGCGTTCTTCTGATTCATGTTAATCTTGTTAGGTGTTATTCTGTATGGGGCCTCTACATCCATCATATCTAGGCTTGATTTTGCTGCTTTGCAGATGTTCAATATCACGTATTTTAGTTTTTATTCTGTTTCAAGCTTCAGTTCCGGAATACCCCGGAACTCTTCGGCCCTATTTCGTATTCGATTTTACGTTCGATACGATAATCCTATATTCATTTTTCTTATTGTTGTCTCTGATGCTCTGGAGACTATCAGGAAATCCTTCAATCAGCTGCATACTATTTTTTATTTTATCAACCTCCGGATTGATTTGTTTGATATTGTTAACATATATTTTGAGTTATTTGATATCATTTTGCAAACCAGTGAACATTTGTCACGTTTGTCATTACAATCATCAATGTTTTTCTTCACTATACTTATGATATTATTTTTAGACTTAGTAAATAGTCGATCAATAGTTTTATTAAGAGAGGCATTATTTTTACATTTAGTGCACTTAAAAGTGTTGCGTCCCCCCTGGTCCAGTCTTTTTCAAGTCGCCTCACTTGTCCCGCCGCAGGCAAAATGGTAAATCTATTTGCACGAAGTGCATATAAATGATTTATCAGCCGTCGCGACATCACTACACTCGTTGAAGACATACAATGTTTGTTTGTATAAATGGAATATATAGTATTTTTAAAAACATTGTAATTATTACAATAAGTATATATTGTGAAGTGATATTGTTACACCAAATTGATTGGACCGTAATATCTAAATAAAAATAACATCATCTGTGTGAAAACGTGATTTATTAACAAATAAAATATTGATTTTGACTCTTTCGCTTAAATATAGATATTATATAATTTCTAGTATAGTCTATTTTAGGTTCTGGCAACATGCAGATGTAAAAAAAGTGATGCAGTTTTTTTCCATTTGTAGTAAGAATGAAAATAATAGAAATATATGTTGTAATTTCATATTTGAGAGATCAGCATGTTAGTATTTCAATGGACAAGTAGTTAAGATACTTAGCTCTTAGCTTGTCGTTACACACTGAAATTGAGGTAATTTAACTGAGTACCGACATTTGCCCTAAAGTGTATGCAAGTAAAGTGTGTATGTGAATCCAACGTTACCTAACCTTTTACAAAAGTCGTTTACATAATTTAATCTTTCATTTAAAAGCCAAGCATTAAAAAGTATTTTGGACGTAAATTTCCCGAAGACAATGCTTTTGTCTGCAATCTTCACCTTAATTATTTATATTTAGCCAACTTTTACGAGGGCTATTTTTTACTTTTTGAAAATTGAATGAATACCCTCGTTAATAGAATATAACTTTGTGGGAAAAAATTATATGTATTTTAAGAAATTGATACAATTACCTATGTAGGAATCTCATGAACCCAAGACAAAGTTAAAATGTTAAAAGTTTTAACTGAATTTTCAGACAACCCTTTCATGAAAGACAATGCCAAATTATTATCTTGAGACACTTTGAAAATGTTTCGAAATATTAAGGTTAAGTATAGCCGATTTAATTAAATCATTATTTCTTGTATGATCGACCACATTGTGTCATTTTTCGTAGGGCTTCTACAATTTTATTGTCAGAGATGATGCTCTTTTCGCACATTCATAACGTCTTATCAAATAACGAACTTTTATTTAAGTAGAGAAGAATCAATTCTACAATAAATATAAATTTAAAAAAAGGTACTCAGTATTCAGAGAACAATGAAGAAATATCTAACACGAATAGAAAAAAAAAAATATCCTAAGTAAATTAAACTAAAGACCAAACTGGAAATTAATAAAAATAGTCGACTTGTAAGGAAAGAAAATAAATGAGATACATTGAAATAAATACCATTTTATATGTTATATATATTTAATTATTACTTATTTATTTAATTGACGGACTTATGCAGTCCATTCTAACGATGGTATATGCAATTTCTTATAATAAATACAGGCACAAATCAAATAAAATACAACTAAATAAAATTATTGTCATGACAAAAAAAAATAAAGTTACTACCTTAAGACAAGATCCGGTCTATCTTAGTGATTTTTTAAATCTATAGCTTCAACTTTTTGAAGAAAAAATAAAAATACATGGACGACATTGGTATAATGTAATTAATTTTATTAGTTTTTCATTAATTTACTTTTTACGATTCTGTCAATATCAACATTAACATAAGTTGTTGCTTAGATCTTTTATCGATCTATAAAATTGATCTCTTAGATCTTTTATTTCTTGAAGAAATTTATTTTATTTTAGGCAACTTATTGGAAAGATTTTTCAACCAAAAAAATATTTTTGTATTATGTGCTTTTTGTAATTAATAAATAAAAAAAATTTATCATGTATGATTTTTTTGTGTTTTAATATATATCGTATATTTTTTTTAAAGGTAAATTATGCAAGATTTCTACTTTTCAGTTGAAATAATTTGATATAAAGCTCAGAAACCATAGAATTATAATATACCAGAAGGCGCATAGAATCGTGTTTGCATACATCGCACTGAGTCCAAAAATTTGACATCCCGCCTGCGCGCATGCGTGAAGTGGCCTCGTAATGTTAGCAAACTGCGAACAATTTATTATCATAACACAAATATAAGAGCATTTTGTGTATTGATATGTTATGTTTTACAGCAACTAATATTTTTCTGACAGGACTAAAAAAAGCATTTAATTTTATTAAGCAAACGTAAAAAACAATTAAATAATCATTTAGTAATTAAGAAAATTTATACCATTTAATATTATATTAAAGTTTATAAGTGAAAAGCCGGCTAAAAAAATCGACCGCCCTGGCAATATTAATAAAATGTCTACCTTATTTTATTTAACAATCTGACAAATGGTAAAATAATCAAACTATAAAATTATATTTTATATGAATTAGCTACTTACATATAAAATGTGATCCTGCCCTATTCCCCTTTAATCCCAGCAGTATTTTGACACTTACAAACGACACAACACGGCATAATTGAATTTAAATCTGCAGTTGTGTACTAAACAACGTCCGTAGAGTAACTAATAGCCTAAACGTAAAACTACTTAAATGAATCAAACGATTTTGACGTTTAAGTTGACTCATAAATATGAGTCAAATGTCAGGTTCTTCAAAAAAATCTTTACTTCTACGATAAATATTTTCAGTTCGTTTAACTTTTACAGATAACTGGGTTTAGCTGACTAGGGACTTAATTTATTTTTAAGTTAAACAGAGACGGAGAACCACTTAGCGAACGCAAATTAGAAATGTAAGCAAATACAAAAAAATTGAAGAAATATAAATGTTCAAACATGGGCTGATTGGTGAATGTTACTCAGAGTGTAAAATTATCATCGACAATTCATGACAGGTGACCTTCTTAAAGTGGTTATCTATCTCTGTTAAAATTTATTTACATTTTTAGTGATTTCACGCAATTTAATATAAATCTTGTTGGCTAGGTTTCACTTAAGTATTTGAGCTAGAAGCGAATTAGTTTCAGCTATATAAAAAATATTATAATGGCCTGTCTTTAAGATATAGCACAGTAAAGAACAGAACGTGTGTAAGGTAAGGATGTGCAAACTGCCAAAAGCCTTTTAGTGAGTGTCATAAATGGTTAACCCATGTGAAAGATACCCTAACTTGCAAAATACTCAGCACTTTGTATTGCTAAACTTCTCCAATAAAGTTGTCATAAGACATATGTTAAGATAAACTTTTTGAGTTACAATTTTTTTCAGAAAACTCATTTAAACTATAAAGCTTAGTATTCAAAAAATCTTTTTGTCATGCACAAGCCAAAAGTATGCAATATTATAAAACAAAGAGTTTTTTAAGGAGATTTTCACCGTAAACTGTGTGCAATTACAATGGTGTAGGTGTATAGGGGGAATTGCATGATAACGTAATTAATATCCTGACAAATAATCGGGTGGGTTTTAAAAACCGGTTGACATAGAAAGTCGGTTAGTGGCTGTATCCTACGATTGTCGATAATATTAAAGTAAACAAAATTATTTATTTATTTGTTTTCTGACGGATAAATCCAAATGAAAACGGACTTTTGCATATTTATAAAAATGGAAACGAAGATAAATAAAAAATTGTACAATATTAAAAAAAGCATTTAATGTATATTTACATCTATGTACGCTGTGCTGCGCGCTGTTTGATTTCCCAATAAAATAAAACAAATCATTTTGAATAACGTATTTCAACAGTCAGTTATTGTATATCCCAAGAATGAGTTCGTTGAGAATTATACGTATATTAATATTTTTTACGAACATTTTTTTTATATGAGATATCTCTATTGTTAATGAAAAGCAATATAATTATACGTTTTCCATTTATTCATTAACTTGACTCCAACATTCAGAATCATTACTGGAATAAAAAAATAATTATTATAATGTAAAAATGGTCTCTTTACGAACAAATATTTTATTTATTATTAGGTAGAGAAGAAAGAACGCAATATCACTTTACATACAAATCTCGCTTCCTCTGCATACATACATTTTCCCATGCACGTGTGCCGATTATTCTGACTTTTTACATGTATAGCACATCTTTAAATATTTGTTGGTTTTGGTTATTAAGGCGTTTATTGACGTCCATTTGCTATTCATGTCTAAACCAACGGAGAAATTACTTCTAGATTTTGTTAATAATGCTTATCTCGACATTTTTGCGCATATCATACACATTTTGCATTCGCTTGAGAGATCGCATTTCGAGAGCATTCACCCTACTTTTATTCTTGTTTTCCCGATTCCGTTCTTTCAGTGGACCGTTCACCTTATTCCCGGCACTCACTCTCCTTTCAATATCTTTCTTAGTATTTCCATCTGTAGTAAACATACTACTTCCCAGATACACAAACTCTTCTACTTATTTTAAAATAACCCCCATTTACAACTTTCTCACATTTATTCCATTTAAAACTGAAAACAAGTCGTTTCGTTGTTAAAACAAATATTAAACATTTTAAACTTGTCATAAAAATTAACAAATTGTTTTTTCCAATATGTTTAACGAATTTTTAATTTTTATGCTAGTTTAAAATTAAGGAGAAATAGCATCTACAATGAATAATCATAACGTAACTTTTATTATACGCATGGTCACTTTACAAAGTGTTTATATGACTTAACCACAATCTGGTGATACTATATGCAATAAATAACATTTCATCCCCGTCTTATCTATGAAAGTTTTCCAGTGGCATAAAGTTATAAGTATTATTAATCTATGTCCTTTACTATGGTGACTTTTATTCGACTCTAGTACTATCTATATATATATATACACAGATTTAATATGTGTTGTAGGTTGCCAAGAGTGGCCTTGCTTGTGTTTAATGCATGGGCGTACTAACTAAAACAAATACATGTTTAACACATTACAATGAAGAAATTCAGTGTTCTTATTTATTTATTAATAAACTATTTGTCATACTCTTTTTTATGATTGAATCTTACCTTGCGGCTAATAGTCTCAGGTAGAACTTGTTCTTTTTGATCTCAAGGTTCCTTGAAGGATAACATGGGTCCTTAGTTACTTTCCATTAGGTATTATTGCAAAATTCTAATAAAATACTGAATTTCTTGCTTGGTTGTGAACAACGGTGGGAAAAGACAGAATAAAGTGGTTCATTTCAAGTTTATTTATTACAAATCAGTAAAATATAGTTTTACAGACAACGGACATATATGTTTCTCAAGATGTTCAACAATTATTTATGAGGAACTTAATTATAGTAAACAGGATTAATAATAATTGGAGCAGAGATCTCTCCTAGTAAGAATTAAAATTGAAAATAGCCCATTATTAAAAGGATTCGAAATTAACCTACAATGTGATTACTTCTAAGTGTCCTAGAACCGAAAATAATTTGGGCAGCGGTTCCCCGTAATGAGGATAAAGATTTGAATAATCCTGCGTATCCATTAGTTCACTGTAGTATTACATTAGGAGTCACTAATTTTCGAAGTATATTTCCACCAACCTTTATGAAGAGATGCACGCGAGGTACTCACATAATCCTCTGAGAGATTCGAACCATTCTATATTATTTTACTTGAGAAGGAAGTACTAGGAACACCAGCGATTACGAAGGATCCTAGAAATGGCGTCCTGTGTCGATTTGCCATTGAGGAGAAAAACTGCTGAGTCACGCCTCTGCAGGATGAATCAAAGAAAATGTCGACAACTCAGGTTGAAGGGCGAGATTCCGGGGTAACCTGACTCTCCATACTACAAAAAAAATGTATTTCTTTACAAACGGCTCGAGAAAGTAAGTTAAAAAAAAAACAACAGTTCCGTGCTGTATACTGTACTTACTAAATGGAGATTTGTTAGTTGTTACGTGGTGTATAAGGCTAAACAGCCGTCATAATGGATTCTAGCTTAAAATGATCATACGTATCCGATCTGTGGACAATAATGAAAAATTACAAATTTGTATAAGCGAAACAAGTTGCTTTATATATTCGAAAGTTGTTGAAGACTTACCGGAAGCTGGTTTAATTAGAATACAAGTTTTTTTTTGGGCACAGCTCAACATGGTGCATAGGGAATTATACCAAAACTCCCATAGTTATTTGCGAGGGAAAACTGGCCTAGCGCGGCGTGGACACTGCTCGCGAACCAGATTGCAACTGGCTGGCTCGCCAGCGGCGAGTACTACGGCCCTGTATTCAAAAAAACTAGTGTGGTGGGAGGTATTACGTGACCGCCGCGGAATGGCGGTTGACCGCTGTCGGGTAAAGCGTTTATTTACGCGATTGATTTGTTTTCTATATTCAATTTTTACTTTTAAACTATAACGGTTCTGATTATCTTATAGGTATAATTATTTTTGTCGCGGGACGCGACATATTACACAAATCAATAAAAGGTTTTTTCCAATTTTTATATTCCGTATTATCAGCGCTACGATATTTTAAAGTTTTTTATTTTTGAAATAACTCCGCGTGTGAGGTCAGAGATTTATTTCCGTTTATTCTCATTCAGTTCTTCCCATTAGTCCAAAAACGGCAAGCAAATCGTAAATCTTCCATAACTCTCATATCGTCATTCAAAGTTTTTATTAAAATATATATATATTTAATATTTTTCGAACATTTTCAAGAAACTTTGCAGTACAATTAATTGCTTTAATTTTTACCCCCCGCAAGAAAACATATTTAATATCAAATTTCCCGTAGGACTGAACTTCTTCATTATCAATACTTTCAATGTACTTAAAACGGGAAACACACAGCCCATCTACCACATGGAAGCCAAGTCAATGATTTATTTGATAAAAAAGGAATTTTAAAATATAACTGCAGATATATTTCTTGAAATATTAAGAGTATGGGGTATCAATTATGATGTCTCGACTTTTAATTTTTTTATTATTATATTTCTTTATTTTTTTATAACATACATAAGAGGTGAAAAGAGTATTAAAAAAAAGAATCATTACAAAGCAATGAAGTCCATATTAATAGAGAGAATAGTCTATTATATTAGTATACTATAACTTCATTTTCAAAGGACAGTAAAACAGAGTATAGTTTATATAAGTATAGTTTTATATACGGAGTATTCAAAGGCTTTCGATAAAATAAGTCATTCGGTCTTACTTCGCAAGTTTTGGAACATTGGTATACGGGGAAATCTGTATCGTTGGATATGTTCCTACATCATTAACCGCAGTCAATCAGTCCCACTAAAAGGATTTAATTCATCATTTAAACCAATCCCATCAGATGTCCCTCAAGATTCGCATCTTGGACCATTATTTTTTATTATTTATATTAATGATATAGGTTTGTGCATTAAAAACTCAAATTATTTGCTATACGCTGATGACAATAAAGAACTTAAAATTGTGTCTTCAACAAATGATTGCGAAGCTCTTCAAGCTGACTTAAATAGAATCTGTTGCTATTGCAAGGACAAAAAGTTATTATTGAATTCTGATGAATGTCTAGTCATGTCATTTACTCGAAAGAAAAAAGTATACTATTGACTACAAACTATCTGGGAAAATTGCCAATCGTTTAATGAAAGCGAGAGATTTGGGTGTACTGATGGATGATAAGCTTTTATTTAGAGATCAGATAAATACAATAGTGAATAAGGCGTATAGACTTCTAGGGTTTATCTTACAAATCTCCAAGCCATTCTCATCACCAAATACACTCAAACTTTTTTACTATATTTATGTGCGTAGTCAATTTGAATTCGCTTCATTAGTATGGTCCCCTCAGTATAATGTATATATTAATCAAATTGAGAACATTCAAAAGAAATTTATAAAGAGCCTAGAATATCGTTTTGGCAACATTGAGAATAATTACGGGGCATCTTTGATTAATTTTAATATAGAATCACTACAAAAAAGGCACCTTACATCTGATTTAATTTTTATTTTCAGAATTCTAAATAATATGGTTGATTCGCCGTATCTTTTACAAAATATTGGTTTTACGCTGTCCTCTTTGCTATACCTGATTAAATTTCCTTTTTTATGTACCAACCTGTAAAAAAAAATTTACCTCAAATTCATTCATAAGACGTACTTGTAGACATGATAATGGACTTAGTATTGATGTAGACATTTTTAACTGCACGTTGCATTTAAACGGAAAATTTCTTCATGGGGTCAATTATTTGGGATAGTTGCTGAATGTGCATCTTGAGTGGTTTATGAATGTGTATGTTTTATATGTGCGTTCATGTGTGTGTGCGTAGATGGCTCGAAGTATACATTCGGTATTTTTATTTATTTTAATTTATTACCTCCATGGAAAACGCAAATGTTAACAATTGTTCTTTTCTCACCTGAAATTCTTATTTATTTGTCACATTTAATGTTTATATCTTTTGCATAATTTGTGAAAACTTAATTGGTCTTTTTATGATGAAAAATTGTTTTTTTTTAATACTTATTATGTATGACTGTGTTTTTTGAATAAATTAAAATAAAAAAAAAATATAAAAAAATATCATAGTATAGTATAACTTCATTAAAGACATCGAGTTGCTGAAAAAATTCTAAAGATTCGTTAAAATAACCAAATCCCTAATATGGTAGTTTAAAAGTACTAGGAATTACATCATTGGAAAAACGATGGAAGTAAAAGGATTTGATAGAAACTTATAAGATAAGAAATTATTACTATGACTGCTCCATGCACGAGACTGATTATCAGTTAAATCCAAAAATCAATTAACGAGATCATAACTGCAAGCTGTATATTCCACCCGAATCCCAACAAAACTTTCCTTTCTTGCATGGTGGTTTAAGAATTGGCTTAAATTGCCAAGCTTAGTTATTCATTCCATTTTATTAAATCAATTGAAAAACCGTTTAGATGTTTTTTTTTAAAGAAAGAAGAACGTAGGCAAAAAGCAATACACGAGACTAAGGCGCACCAGCAAAGCAGCTAATGACAGGTTATAAGCCCCGTAAATGCCTAAACTTATACCTTCGTCTGAATCGTAATAATATGTTAACCTTAATCTTAATCATTCATCTCTTGAGGGTGAAATCTTGTCCTTGTCTTTAAACATTTAGACATATTAAATGAAATAAATATTTATAAGGACAAGCTACAACTGAAATACTATATTGCCTTCCAAAAAACCTTTAAAACCTTTACCTCTCGAGTGCCTACTAACATCTATTTGATGTTGGGGTTATTATTCTATAGTAGGTTATACTAATTTTTAATATTGTACATAACCACAGTTCGAATAAAAACATTAAGCCGATTTATAAAATCCCTTAATTTAGTCAATAATCTTAAATTTAATTTAACGACATCTGGGCTGGTATTCCAAACGAAATTATAGCGCGGTATAGCGCGTTTTTACGTACTAAATACGCGTTATAGCGCGCTGTAAACGCGTTCGGAATACCAGCCCTGGTATGATAAAGATTATCAAATCAATATTATCTGGAACCTTGGAAAAGGGCTTATAAAAACTCAGAGATTAGATCAGGGCCCCTATTTATTTTTTTATTTTTTTCCATTAAAACAAAGATTAATAATAAAAATAATGTGACCTTACCAAATATTTTTACATTACAATATAAAGTTAATAGAGTCATCCTCAACTGTCTATGAAATAAAATCAAATGTTATTATTACTACTACTATCACACCATTTCCCCGTAAGGGTAGGCAGAGAGGATAGACCGCCACAAACGGCATACATTTCTAGCTTCTTCCACATTCATACATCTTGTCATACATAACCTTCGGTTCTGCCTGCTTTTGACATGAATAGACTTAAGATTTTGGTTTATCTGATCATGTCCCGTCTTTCCATTCATACTTGTCCCATGTGATCGTTTATTTAGGCTATATATACTTGTTTAACCAATCTTTCGTCATCCATTCGTTCTACATGACCAAATCATCTCAGAGACCTTTTCTAAATACATGACTCAGATTAATACTCTCGCCTGATATCATCATTCGTAACCCTGTCATGCACTGATTTCACTCTGCTTTAATCCTTCCTCTGCCAGTTCCATGTTTTTGCTTTCAAACATACATTTTGGGACTTAAACTATACCGGATATTTTTATGCTTAATATCTGTATATTTATATAACTTTTCTTTATGATAAATACCTACCTATGTATATACGGAATTAAAAAAAAAAACTGAAATATTTTCGTCAGAAACCTAAAATCAAAGATGTTTAAAAAATTAATTATATCAAAAAATATTCAACATTTCAACATACATTTTGGGACTTAAACTATACCGGATATTTTTATGCTTAATATCTGTATATTTATATAACTTTTCTTTATGATAAATACCTACCTATGTATATACGGAATTAAAAAAAAAATTGAAATATTTTCGTCAGAAACCTAAAATCAAAGATGTTTGAAAAATTAATTATATCAAAAAATATTCAACATTTCACACAGAAAAATAACTTTTACTTTATAAATAACGAGCTGAAGCCGGCAATGCTTTGATATTGCTTGATTTAAACACATACACAGTTTGATATTAATTAATGTTTTTATTTAAAATTAGATCTTTAAATAAACGTGAATATTTTTGTGTTTCGGATTACATACGTTGTGAGGATATGGGGTGACAGGAAATTTCAAGAAATATGTATTTGAAGATTGTTTTTCTGTCACTATCTTGCAGATGCCTCCCCGATACTGTGCGAAAAAGACAACTGCATGTCGGACCTTTTATGCATAACAACCTACATTAGACAAAATCGACGTTTCGCTGTCCCGTTTTCCGCATCTCAAAACTGAACCGATTTTGTAATTTTTAGAATAAAATGAAAGAATAAAAATTTCTGTATTAGTAGGTCTTGCATTTTTCAAAAATAGGTATCATATTTGTATACCATGCGTTAAAAAACAGCGGATAAAACTGGTCATATTTACAGGATTTTGGATAGTTCTAGTTCCCATAATAAACAATTTATCATTAAAGTAAAATTATTGAGACACACCAATGGTAAATATTTAAAGTGCCATAACCCAGGGTGAAAATATGTTTTTATGAAGAAAAGTCAGACCGCGTTTCCTCTCAAGATAAAACTTTATTTAATTTACTTACAATGTTTGCATCTATGTAACCAAAGAAACAGGTTCAGTTTCTTAAATGGTGTATTTTTCCGTTAAAAATCCAGTTGAAAGAAATAAATGGGTAAACTATATAAAAATTATAAGGAATTTAAGGAAAAAATCTGATAGGGATCCATAAAAAAAAAATTGTAAACATTCAAAAAACATTTTTTTTTTAAACACAAAAAGTTAAGATCCTTCCACGAATTCTCGGCGAGCGCAGCCCTGTTGAACGATAAAAAACATTTAAGCTCCCAACTTATTCTCTTCTAAATAAATTGACGAAATTAAGGGTTTTTAATATGCTCGTAGTAAAGATCTACATTTAGCTGAAAACTCGCACGTAAGTTGGCCCGGTAGTTATTCAGCCCATCAAAGACACACATACAAACATTGCCATTTATATAAACAAAGATAGATTACAAAGATAACTTTGTTAACTTCCTATTGTAATCGGGACCCAGAAATCATCATCGTCATAATTATTTCTTTTTCGCCACCCAGTGGTGTGGAGAGAACTACATTGATAAACCAAATGCAGCATAGTTCGATCATCTGTCACATGAAGGTAAGGTGATCAATCCTTCGTTCAAGTACCAGTTCAAAAACAGTGAAATATTGCAATTAAAAAAAAACTATTAAAAATCAGCATTGTATCGCGCCTGCAAGAAATCGAGCTACTACGCAAGGAGGCGTACTTATTTTCACTTGATTAAATTATTCGGGATTTTCCCATGAGAGTAGCTATTCAAGAGTCGAAAATACTCATCCCGAGTTCTGGTTCAATTTCACGGTCAGAACTTTATTGTTTACATCCCTTGATTGATAGAAAAAAAAAAATTTCATTTATTAAGAGACAAGAAATGAGGTCATTAGAAGCAAACTTAGTAATTGATGCCAAAATAAACCATATATAAAAACTAGCCTACCTGAATAATAGCGTCATTCATAACCGTCTCTTAATCAATTGACAAAGATATACCTCTTTATGCTTCCAATGGAATAAGAATTTTTACGGATGGTAGCCTGCTTGACGGCAAAGTGGGAGCGGTATTTGTTCCATTTGAGGGTGATAAAGAATTATCTCTCAGAACATTTAAACTAGTCAATTTCTGCCCAGTTTTTCAGGCTGAACTACTCGCAATACGAGAAGCTCTCGAATGGTTATTAAAAAAACCACCAGAGAGGTGGGTTATCGCAAAAATATTATCAGATTGTCGTTCGGGCGTTCAAGCTATGACTGATACTCGATCGGTAAATCCATTAATTGTAGATATTCAGAGTAAAATTTATCATCTAAAAATCAGAGGGATGATTAGTCAAATATGCTGGATTAGAGGACATGCTGGTATCGTAGGAAATGAGAGAGCAGATGAACGAGCAAGAGCCGCAACTTGTAAAAGAACGGCACTTTTCTTTTCAAATTTCCCTTTAGTTTTGCTAAACGCTGTATAAAACAAAATACGTAGCAGCGTTGGGAGGATCATTACCGCGCTTCTTCTACAGGTTAAATCATTCAAATGTTTTTCCCAATGCTGGCTGATGCAGCAAACTTCCGTCATCATCACCAAAAAACTTTCGAAACGACCCAAATTTTTACCGGACACAGAGCTATGAGAAGTTCCCTATATAGGTTTAAATTAAGAAATGATGACTTTTGTCTATGCGATGATATTTCTTCATACAGTCGTTAAAAGTAGTTATCACGCGTCATTGTTCTTGGACTTTGCAGCAATGGTGATTGGACTTATTAAGGTAATAAACCAAAATCAGTGGTCGAACATCCCATTTCCAAGACAAACAAAACGATTTTTTTCCGAGTATCTTAGCCTTGTACATGACACGTAAGGCTACTAAATACAGGGGTCCAAATATATATATATATATATAAAATAAATATAAAAAAACATATCTTAATCTTGCAAAAACTGATTTACATTATACTACTTGACACCGCAAAACTGAGCATTCTCAATTGAGTAGTGAAGCATAATTAGAAATCTCACAATTCTTTTTTAAAATTTTTCGCAAATATCTCAGTAACTCGCACAATAAGTTTTTCTGGGTTATTATGCCGTGTGGCGTTCGTACTCTTTACCGACGTTTCGGATCGCGTTACAGCGCCCATCATCAGGGTTCAGTTGATGGACGCTGTAACGCGATCCGAAACATCGGTAAAGAGTACGAACGACACACGGCATAATAACCCAGAAAAACTTTTTGTGCATCTTAACGGCCGTGAAAATCTAAGAAGTTTAATCTCAGTAACTCCTTCAATGGAGATTTCTAAGTTTGCTCTTAATACCCCCAAATGACGAAAAACGCCTTTAATTAATTATTTGAACGATTAAAACTATTATCTACGCCTACAATTTTAATGTTTGCTATGAAAACACTAGCCCCAAAAAATAATTATTAAAAATGCACTTAATGGTTGCGATGTGTTTATTTGGATACAAAAACTGTTTATTAATTAGGGTCTCACCGTGTTAGAAAACAGTTTTTTTTAATTGA
Organism: Micrasema longulum; assembly: GCF_059751315.1. Classification (NCBI taxonomy): domain Eukaryota; kingdom Metazoa; phylum Arthropoda; class Insecta; order Trichoptera; family Brachycentridae; genus Micrasema; species Micrasema longulum. The sequence goes on along the minus strand of NW_028278175.1, from coordinate 192,259 downwards.
ATTTATTGATTTTTGAGTAATGTTGAAATAAATCTCATTTCTAAATAAGTCGTTTCTGATTTATTTCGAAAATTTTCTATCTAAAATATTGTACGTCTCCGTTTTAGGGCTTATCTTTACTTGCATCCCTTTCATCTTCTAGATTATCTTTTATCGTGACCCACATCTCGCTCGTTACGAAATATGCACTTTAAGTTCCTCATAAATGAACCCTTAATGGGTTTAATCCTATCAAAAAATCTGAATTATTTTGGTACATTATGCTGTCTTGTAAATATGGTTCAGTTTTTCATACTTTTCAACACAGAATTATCTTGTAATGAGATTTTGAGTTTTTTAATAAATTTCATCTGTACTTTTTCCAGATTCTTCTTCTTTCTAAATATCTTGCAAAGTGTTTGACAGGACATTAGTCCTGATCCTGCGATGCAGTCGTCTAATTCTCCCTACACCTCTTTGGTGGTCGTTTTGTTGGTCAACGTCCTTCTGGAATCTCGTGCATTACAATCTAAAGAATCCTCGCTTGGTCCATCCTCTTAACGTGTTCTCTCTTGAGTCGTATTCTTTGCCGTATAAGTCGTATAGGTTATAGTCTAGTAAGTAGTTTCGCGAACTTCAGATCAGGAGGTACGAGGTTTAACTAATTAAGTATGCCTTAATAAAGATGCATGTATAGCTTTGAAGCCGGTCGGTAGAAACAATAAAAAAAAAGTGGTTAAAAAAAGTTGTATTCAATTATTCTATTACAATATGACGACTTTTGCTTAGAGACATCTCTCATTTATCGCACCGAGAGTGTTCAATATTTTAGAAGAGCTTATTAAGCTCTCAAAGACAAGAACTATTTTCAAGAAAGGAGTTCAGGACCCGATTTTTTTCTTAGTGGGAGGGATTTGAGTAGGAAACTCCTTAATGATTTTCTGAATGTTTGAGCTTACTGTTTACCATATTCATGTGCCATATGTTTTTTTTTTAATGATTTTTTATTTTTATGATTCTATATTTGTGGTGATATACTCATGTGTCTGTGTCAACTAATTGCTAGTCCCATCGCACCACGGGACTTTTAGTCCCATGGAGTTGAGACTTATGTCTCAAATAATTTACAATAAACTTATGTATGTAAATAAATAAAAAAATATAATAAAAATGTTCTGTTTGCATAAGAGAAAAAAAAGAACATTTGAGTCTAAATACGTGTAAAATAATTATTTAAATAAATTATAAGCAAACATATAAGACGATTTTTTTCATTACTAGGTGTAGTAAATATCTAGTTTATAATAATAGGGAAATAAAAAAATTCACGAAAAAAATTATGGTCAGTTTATGTATAATATATACTAGCTTTTACCCGCTGCTTTGCTAAGGTGGTATTAGGGAGAAATTATTTTGTTAATTAAGTAGTTGTGTTGTTTATCAATAAGAATATTTTACAATACAATGATATTTGTTCATAAAATTATAAACTCTAATAAAAAAACAGAATTTTGGAAAAAAATTGATCGGAACCAGCATGAACACGATCACAATACTAGAGAAAAGAACAAAATTAGACTTCCATTTAGGAAAAAGGCAAAGTCACAAAATTCAATTTTATTTAAAGCAATTAAAAAGTATTACGAAATGGAAAAAAATATTTATGAAGAAAAAAACATATCAAAATTTAAAATAATGGTCAAGACATATGTGATAAATAATTTATAAATTAAATATATTTGTAATGTTATTATTAGAACACAAATAACAATATGTATGATATGTGTGCCCTACTTTAAGATTTAAATAAAAATAAATAAAATTTTCCCGATGGAAAAGTATTTTTATTCGAGATTGAAAGTAGTTTGGTTTTTTAACTATCGCCATGAAAAAAATACGACGTTCCATTAGTCATTGGCGACATAGCATCATTATTATGTTCACAAAGCCAGAGTCCTACTACATTACTAAAACGAGATGGAAACAAAATCAATCATAGATAAAGCAAGTTAATTATAACAATTCAAGGAATTAATTTCAAAAGGATTATTTTTGACATCCTACATACTCATTTTCAAATAATGTTGTTCATTGTTGCTATATTTCTTTTTTTGTGTTAATTTTTTTTATTTCGGGAATGAAAAGTGAGTAGGCTTTTTACTTTCCATCTCTTCTACTATCCCTGTAAAAAAAATGAGTCGACTGATCGCTCCGTTGAGACATGAAAAACATACAAATAAACACATAGACATGGGTCGTGGCGCAGTTGGTAAGATGGCTACCTGTGAAACTGGTGTCGCGGGTTCATATCTCCTCTATCCCACCTGCTGACAAGCCTCTAAATATAGGCTTAGCGGGTTATTCCTTAAAAAATAAAAAAAAACCAACGCGCGTTCGCATTTATACTATTAGTTTGAGTATTGGTTAGAAAACATTTTTTTTGTAAAAAACTTTTAAAATGTATTTCTCGACACAGATTTCCCAGTGAGGAAATACCATACTCTCATATTTTAATAAATTACCAATTTTTTTTTCATAATAAAATATTGAAAAACTAAATTCACGTTTAAACGATAAACTACAAAGTAAGCCCTGGGAATATTGATTTAAAAAACGTAAAATTTTCCAACAAGAGACTTTTTACTATCTACCCCCGTCTTTTTGATACGCCTTAATAAATAATAAAAGCAATATTATGTAATAAATACTGTAAGCGAAATATATTTTTCGGAACACGCCGGCTTCATAGTTGTCGATTTGTAAGGCACGCCCAGATGTTTGGCAATACAGTGCGTATGTCAGTTTGGAGCGTATAGAAAGAAGATATACGGGGTTTATGCGGATGAAAACGGGAGACTCAAAACTACGGAAAAAAGCTGTCATGACCAAGCGAATGCCTTTTTAACGGGAGCGTGTCAGTATTCGGCGTTCGGAAGAACGACTGAAGAATTTTAAATATTACAGCAAATAATAAAACCCATGTCTGACAATTGAATGTCCCGAATACGGTTTGGGTTACTGGGAAATACACACAAACCTTCTACGTATTTTATGTAAGAGTACTTGGTACATCCGTGCAAAACTCTCGGCTATTTAAATTAAGATACCAAAGCTTCACTAAACAATAGAAATATTATTATGTCGCTCACGAGAAATACAAAATTATGTCGCCTATGAGAAATACAAAATTGTTTTAGTCCAAAATTATTGCGCTGATTCTACATAGGTATATGTATACTCCAAAAATTGTAGAGATGTGGAAACCAAAAAAATTTGACGGAAAATCGACTGTTACACAGTATGAAAATTTATCAATCAATTCTAGCGATGATAGACTCTGAGCTGCATAAATGCCTTTAGATCCATATTCTCAGCAGCTTCATCTCTGTTAAAAAAATATCTAAAACATTTAAATTAGTTCGTAAATTTGCCCGGTATCAAACCTTAAACCCCCGTGAATGTGAAAACATCTTGGCCACTATACTTAGAGCGCCGCACTTTGATTGAAATATTTCATTTTTATTTTAATGCAATGTAAAAATATCAATTAGAGAAGTATTTGAATTCAACCATGTTGGTAATATTTTTCAACTTCTCTTTTTACAAACAGCTTCGACAGAAAAGTGTCTTTAATTGACGAGGAAACAAATTATGAATTAGAAGAAGCCATACTGATACAGCTCGCACACCATATACCGCACAACGCATCTAAGGACTAAAAAGGTATCTTTGGCGATGCCCACATGCAAGAAAAAGTTGCTTGTCGCCGAAAGAAAAACTTACCCGAGGTAGCTATCTGTAATATGTTAGTTTTGGCATCTCTGTGTCGAAAGGATGTAGGTACATTTTTTCATTAGATTATAGAAAATAAGGAAGTGAATTTTTCACTGACGTAATTGATACAATCGAGTCATACGAATACAGGTCAAAATATTATATTCTGTGGGTTGTATGACGAGAGTTCAATTTCCGTTTTACTCGCTGTTAGTAAAGTATTACAGAACGTGCTTCCTGTATAAGTTTCCTTCCCCTAAACCCGTGAAGTGTAAATGCGTGCGTGTGATTGAATAAATCTCCGGGAGATCTTCTAACTCCATTATTTGCAAAATATTGCGCACTTAGAAATAATATCGGTGCATTTCATAAAAACTTGGCCACTAAAGTCGAAAAACAAAATAAACGTTAACATTTTTAATGTTTAAAGACAGTATTTACCATTTACCTTAGTAAAGTTAAAAAGATGTCAACATGCAGCAATTTTAAAGTTATTACAAGAAAAACGAGAGTGAGATTTTGATTGCATTAAAACATGATATAACGAACGAACTTACGAAACGAAAGCATGACTAGTGACTGTCTAAAGGTCGTTTAGCCTGACTGTCTGTACAAGTACCAAGTGTGTATTTTATATTCAGAAGTAATTGTTTTCAAAATTAACGTGGTTTTAGAAGCAAGATCTTGAGTTCAGAATAACCTTTATTTTTTATAGAGCTTCTCCATACGAAGCAATTTTCAAAAATAAATATTTGCGGTCTGACGATTTTCGAGTTGTAAATAACTATTACAAAATGGGAATCAAGTTGGAGTAGAGTGGGGTTCGAACCTCGGATCTCTGATCTGTGAGTCCACCCGCAACACTAGTCGTGGGACGACAACCTGATTTCTATTTCTGTAAATGTATTTTGTTTCTATAAATGTATTTTGTTACTGCGAAATTAATAAATTTTGTTTTTTTTTTAAATGAATTTTCGTATCCCGCATTGACCAACCAGACAGTTTGTTTTTGTTTCGGAAATCAATATCACAATACTAATTATTAATTGCATTTATTAATTTCACTCACGTAGCGGATTGCAAATCAATACGATCCAGATCTGTTTTATAATTCTCCGTATATAATCAAGTCCTGTATTCTGAAAAATAATGAATCGGGGACTTGATGAATTATTTTATATTAAATCTTGTGTTTTTTATTTTCTATTGTATTTCAAACTAGTTATTATTTATTTAAATGTGTATGATCATCCATATAGAAACCTTTATGGGTGTTAGTAAATAAATGAACAGTAAAAGTGTCATTCTGAATTAGATTAACCACGAGTAACTAAATACAGCTTTAAATACTCGATTTCACATAACTAAGGATGGTGTCATGCACAAAGAGCTCTCAACCCGCCTTGGAATTGCTGGAGAAAATTTTAACACGATGCATACTGTTTGAAACTCAGTCTACAATTGATCAAAATGAGATGCCGATTGTTCAAAACTTATATAAAGCCAATACTCCTTTATGGATGCAAATCCTGGCACCTTAACAAAATTCAACACCAAATTACAGAAGTTTAAGAGGAAGTGCTTGAAAAGAATATAATGTATAAGGTGGTCCGATTTTATTACTAACATTAAAATACGAGAATGGACGCAACTGCCTCCTATAACGAGCATTTTTAGGATGCGGTGGTGTACCCGGTTTGATTACGTTTTGCGGATGCCTCAGGAGAGCCTTTACCCAAGTTGTCTCTTCTTTACACCTGTGGACTCTCGCCGTCCTCGAAGGGCATCAATGATGATCTTTTAGTTTTATTCGGTGGAACTAAGGGACGCGGGATTTTCTCAGGAAAAGGGGAGAGTGCTGGCCGGGGATGGAGTCTCCTGGAGGTGTCTGGTGTTGTCCTCACGCTCCACTTAGAACGAATGGAAAAAAGAAGAACTAAGTAATTTTTCACTTGTAAATTATACAAAAATGTACTAAAGAGACGTAAAATAATGACAAGTCTTTTAGGATCAAAAAGGAAATTTATATTTTGTTTTTATATACTTTATAATACATTAAATATTTTTACAATTTGTATACAGAATGATTAAATATTGTAGTAAAGCTTTCTAATTGCATGCGTGAAATTTCTTTTGAGAACTGTATTTTTATTATCCATCATAATTAAATACAGAAATGGAAGAGAAGGTGACTAAATCATTGTTTCAGTTGAATGAATTGGTTTTATGAACGGTTTCATCAACTCAACCATTTTCTTCAACAAAATATCAGGACTGTCAAGTAATTGCATTCTATTTATCATGTTGCACCTTAACAAACAATGCGATATCACCATGATAGGTTTGTAAATTTGATTTTATATTGACCAATAATAACATTATCATCTAAAGTTTTGACAGAAAGGGTCAGAGGTCCTCTTGGTTAGTGGTTAAATATTGCGGTTTAAGCAAAATAGAATCTATGAAGTTTGCAGAGATTCTGAAATATCAAACAACGATAAATAAAATAAAAACAGTGTTGAAGAAGTGTTTCGAGGTGATCGTTATTTGATTTGTATGAATATTAACTTAGTTTAAACAATATATGTTAATTTTGGAACTACAAAAAAAATCTTAAATAATTTTGGTATCACAGAATCAGTGATTAGTTGTAAATAATTAGCCGTGTAAGAGTATACGAAGGATGTTATGGAATGACTAGAGTCGACCCTCAAAACTCTGATCAAAAGTCTGCAACATTTTCACGAGGCCACAAAATATGATTTCCTCATACAAAAATTTTTGATTTTTAATAATTAATTATCGAAAGTAAATTTACTAAATAAAACATGGACAAACACTGTATAGGACATTTGAGTGTATATATGTAATAAATGTATAGAATACTTTAAGTTTCTCTCTATCTTTGCTCATGTAGTTGAATATAAAGACAGATACAAGCTGACATGTTATGTCAACTTGAAAATAATAAAAAAAAGTTTTCGGGGGCATTATTTAAAAATTTAGCTCTTTAATCACCATGTATAATTTATTATTTTTTTAGTATAAAAATGTATGCATACGTAATTTTTGGAAAATTGATTGCAATTGGAATTCTAATGCCGTACCTTATGTACCATTCGATTCGAATAGTAAAATTTTTATAACGATGTCACTTTTGAAGCATTAATTTTTAATTTGTATGGTTAAAAATACTATTAGAGTTAATTTAAATTAAAACAGAAATAGGTATTTTAGAAGAAACAATAATGACTATGTGTGACAATCAAACTTAGTTACCCTTTTTAAACAAAATATAAAGTTTTATTTATAAAATAATCAGCACTTCAAACATCCTCTTGATGATTATAATTATTATTCAAATGCCGAATTTGGAATTTTCCGCACTTTTTAAAGCTTGGATTATTCACTAAAGAACATACAGTGAACTGAAAGCTTTCTCAAAAATTGCGACAAAATTTTTCCATTGTTGTTTAAATCTCGGAAAGAAAATGCACTCGACACCTGTACCACATTTTGTGGTTTGGTCGGGGAAAAAACTCTTTGGATACTTTAAAAGGTTACATTCATAAAACATTTATTTTTTGAGTAAATACAGTGTAAGATATTTTTAAAAAGCATTGATAATACTAGTTTTAAGGAAAAAGAATAATATTTTTTTAAATTGACGAAAAATTAGATTTTCGTTTGATTTAAGTGTGCATACATCGATGCAGCATAAAACCATTACGCTTCTAAGAGAAAAATAATTTTTGTTAATATTATTTTAAAATATACAATGTTAATATAGTTAATATCTTACTGTACCTTTACCCATATACCTATTTGGGTACATTTCCTTTTTATAACTTATTATTGTTATTTTAAGTATTTCTTACGTTATTCTTACAATTAACTTCATTCTTACAATTAACTTTTGTTACATTGCTGCACTCAAATGTATTGCTAATAAATGTCAAAGCCCTGAAAACGTTTAAATAAATGAAAAAGTAATTAAATAAAAATAAAAAAATGATTAAAAAAATGAAAGAATTTAGATGTCAAAATTTTAAACGAACTTAACATGAGCATCATTCTCGTAAGATTGATTATCTTATCTTCAAGGTACAAAAATGATTAATATGCCTTACGATTGGTGTAAAAATTCAAAATCCAATACACCATTAGGCACGGAAAGAAATGGTAACGAGATTACAAAAAATAATTATGTTACAATTTTTAATAAGGAATTTGAGAAATGTTTTTTATTTCATAATCTACAATCATACTAAGCAAAAAAAAATATGTGTGGTATTCTCATCGCTATGATATTTTAAAGTTTTTTTAATTTTAAATTTACTTCACCTGTGACATCACTGTTTCTCGTAGAGGAGTTGTTCTGGAATTTGTAAGTAGAGTCTCGTAGTAGTTGAAATATACTATATGTTGAAAAAAATTGCATAAAAAATATTTCATGCAATAATTATGTTACAAATCAGGATGAGGAATTTTAGTAATGTTTTTTATTTCATAATCTACAATCAAACTAGGCAAAAAAAAATGTATCGTTTTCTCATCGCTATGACATTTTTAAGTTTTATAATTTTGAAATTACTAAGCCCGTGACGTCACTTGTTCTAATAGGGGAGTTGTTATGAAATTTAAAAGTAGAGTCCCGTGGCTGTTAAAATATACTAAATGTTGAAAAAAATAGATTACCGGAAACCGGCAATACATTACAACACTTGCCAAAGCTATACATGATTGAGGTTCGTAGGTTTTCACGGCCTTCAGAATACGGATAGTGTTTTTCTGGGTTATTATGCCGTGTTTGTGGGCTTTGTATTGCCGACGTTTCGAAGCACATTGCAGTGTCCATCTCAGCCCTGAAGATGGACACTGCAATGTGCTTCGAAACGTCGGCAATACAAAGCCCACAAACACGGCATAATAACCCAGAAAAACACTATCTGTATACATGATTGGTTGATTCGTATGAATTTCTTACGTCATTTGAAGAATTATATTTTTATTAAAACCATTTTCATAATTTTAACAAGAATTTTCGAGAAACTTCGAACAATTAAATGTTCTAACTTTTACCACTTGTTAAAAAATATTTTTTATATCCAGTTTCCGGTAGCACTAAAATTCCTTCAAACAATGATTTAAATAAAAACAAAACCGAATTTTTTAAAAATGTGAGAAACATATTTTTTTACGGTTCCTTGAATCAATTGCTTTTAGGTTATTTATTTGATTAATTCTTTCTCCTCTATGGATTAAGCAGACATATTTTTTTACTACACTACACTTAATAATGATTGTCCTGTTTGAACTGTCTGTCAGTAATTAATTTCGTTCTAATTTTTCACAAGTAAAAAATATCGTGTTCACCGGAGCGCAGAATTATTGAGTGGTTTTTAATTAAGATTGGCGGATGGACGCACGGAGTTCGTAGAAGTTAAAAAATAAATAGATACACTATGATGAAGAGTAAAAAGGAATGAGAGCAATGTTCTGTTTATATGAGCTACTAATATATAGTGAATTTTTACCAAAAAGTCAGTTTTTACAGTTGACATGAGATTTTTTATTGGAAAAATTTTGCCACTGTTTTTTCTACTAAATGTACCAAAATGAATTATTTTCTATTAATTAAAAAACACACATGTTAATTAGTGTTTGCAAAGCGTATTATGTTGGTTGCTTTAAAAGGTGATTTCGTATCTACAAAATTATCAATAATAAAATTAAAAATAACTAAAAATAGGCTTAAAAGACGAGCTTAACACTTATTTTACTTTTGTTTTCTTGTTTCGAATTCGATTGCCAATAAGGTGACAATAATTTTATTATTTTTTAAGTTTGGCTATTAAATGTTGCATAATACAATATTTCTGTGGCTTGCGTTTAAAAATGCCAATGTAGTTAATTGAAATATAACAGGATAGTAATTGACAGCTATTTTGTGACGTTAAAATAAAATGTTTGAGGTGTTTGAAACTATTATCAACACAAAAATAATGCAGCATATTTTTTTGACATCAACCTTCTACAAAATGTTTGGGAGAGAAATGCCACAGATATCATTATGGAGCGAAAAAATACGCTTTTAATTAATAAAATAAATATGAATTACAATAATTTTTTTGTTTTTTATTTACACGATTGCGAGAATCGCATTACACGTTTAACAAACATTATTTTTATAATAAGTTATAACAATGTCCTACGAAATGAATGCCGATTCAATTAATAATAGTAATAAATAAGTCCCAAAATTAGTATAACGTCTTCAAAATACTGTTTTAAGATAGTGGGTATTATTTTATGTTTGACATAAAGGGTCGTTATACACATATAATATATAGAAAGGCTGACTCAAGGAGTAAATTATACAATATAAATGCAATATTTTAAAGCACAAAGATACCAAGGCTATCAGATCATAGTAAAATCCTGGGCAACGAACAATTTTTTCTCCTATGTGAGCACTGTGATAGAGACTTTAGTCCTCAAATGCGGTGTACGGTATATGGTGGGGAAGCTGTATTCTTCTTACAAATTACGAAAATTAGACGTATTTATTTTATTTAATTAAACTTTTATTTAAAAAAATATTTCTGTTCCCATAGTTTACTAATATTTCAATTTTAAGGCCATTTCTTTTCGTATTTACGGTTATTTAACCGTGTTAAATTTTCGTATTTACGGCTATTTAACCGGAAAATGGGAATAAAGTTGTGTTAGAACGGAATTCGAATCACGCATCTCCCGATCTAGGGGTCTACTACTCACGGGACCACAATCCGTCTCTCATTTATATATTATTAACAGCAATATTGAAAATATTACAGAAAGTCCATCCAATTTATCCTCAATACATAAAAAAATACGAGTATTATATAAAACCAATAAGTTAGGTAGAAAAACAGGAAAAAAAAGTTAACTTATTTTACCATTTGGAAATCGCTTTCCCAAGAGAAATATAACTTTCTGTCATAATATCTGAATATTTTGATATCCTAAGCGGTACGATTAATTAATTCATCAATTAAAACTTTTCAAAGAGATCTCTTCCTATCTGAAAAGGCACTGTCATGATAATCACCAGTGCAGTGTCCTATGAACTATTATGTGATGATAGTAAATATGCTAAGAAATGTTAAGTAAAATAATCACAGTTCTTGTATACTCGAATTTTGCAATTATGATTCATTTGCTAATGTTTATTTGGTTTTTTTACTTACCCCGTAATCGTTCTTCTTTTTTTTTTCAATTATATTTATTTGAGTACTATGATATATTATAAATATTTAGCTACTCCTAGGTTTTTTTGCAAAGCATTGATTTTGTTTTATGTTAACGGTTTAATATTCATTACACTTATGTTAGTAAAAATAAGTCTTTATTATAATTACTTTAACCTATACTTTAAACAAAGAAAAGTGAAAATTAAACAGTGTGTTATGTGTCAAATTACGACGGCTGTCCGATATTTGTTTAAAAATAGTATAAAAACAATCATTCAAATGTGTTAAACAGATAGAAAATGTGGTACCCATCTTGCACAAAGCTTTTTATATTAAAATCTTCAGCTACTTCACGCAATTGTAATGGTTGATCATTAATCATTTAATACCATATCATGAACTTTTCGAATGATTTCCGGTGTTGTGACCGTTTTTGGGCAACCGTTGTGCGGATCATCTTTAAGGCTTGTTCGACCATGTTTTAATTCAGCAAGCCAGTTTTATACTATTGCAAGTAAAGGTGAAGAGTCCTTACACACTTCTAATAATCGTTCACGAATTTGATTTGTATTTACACCTTCCAAAAATAAAAATTCAATCACTGGGCGATATTTGTTATTTTCGATAGTAAACAAAATACGCTGACACGGCGACACTACCTGATTTAAAAACAAATAATAAATTGACATATCTAAATCACATTTTGCTTTAGTTCTATCAACTGAAAAAAAAATTGCGGACTTGTGAACGCCATCTGTGTGTCATTCAAAAAAATTATCGGACAGTCCTCGTAAACCAGCCAATGGCAAGTAGTTAGAACTGTAAATGTCTATATTTCCGTTTTTTATTTTAAAAATGGTTTCTTTCTCTGTTGCAATAAACTAAACTCTCAATAACCACTTGCCCGCATGGACTTTAGTCATAATCTGATGTGACGCTACAAAGAAAAATGTAGCTGTTAAAAATAGTACCAAATATTTATAATTTCATTAGTAAATACAATTCATGTACATATATATGTGTATATATATTTATTTATTCATACTTTTACAATGTTTGTTTACTTTTTTTTATACAGAATAATGTTTCCTCACCAGGTTTCCTCAAGGTTAAATAAAAAAATACACATTGCGTAAGTTATTAAAGAAAATATATTGAAATTAATGAAAATGATAAAAAAAAACATTTTCAATAAATTGATAGCGTTAAGTTTTAATTTTATATGTTACAAAAAACAATTACATTGAAAAAAAAAAAAATCGTTTTTTTGCATTGAAGTGATATTGATGTATTCACAAATAAGTCTGTACGAGTTTTTTTAGAAAGGTCAAATTCTTATGTAAAGAAGAGTACGAATTTTATCGGACAAAACCTAATATTTTCTGAATTGTTCGAGGAATACGTTAGCTTAGTAAGATTTAGCATGTAAACATTTTTCTTTTCACTACTAGTTTATTTGTTTGTTGAGCGAGAATTGAGCAAACATTTAAATAGCTTTGAATGCTATTTGAATACTCTAAACACTTTCTAAGAAAATCCGTAAACCGTCCTTAAATTCATGCACTTTTTTTTTATTCCAGGAGACCTTAGCAAATTATTTTGTGTCTTTAAATAAAACTAGAATTTGATTTACAATAAACAAGGTAATTTGTGTCACTACCCGTTAATGGGATGAGGAACTACTCTTCTGAAACCAAAATTGTGTTCATAAAATTGAATAAAATTGATGTAACACTGATGTCAAAGTTTTTTGATTAAGCGACTTAACTATCGTGTTAAAATACTCAACCATTATTGCAAAATAAACTTGATTTTTTTTTTTTTTTTTTTTTTTAGAGTCTTTATTCAATAAAATATACATATTATTACATTATAATACATTATAAAGAAAACAAAGTATTAAGATATATTTTGTCCCGATAAACTATTCAATAATAGTTTGTCATCGGGTGCTCAGACATTAGTTTTAATTAATAATCAAATAAGAAGAGTACAGACATAATACTGTATACGTATAAAATAATAAACATAAAAATAGTTTAAAGATTTTTTTATTTTTTTTTAAGTAAGAAAATAGAGTAAAATAATACAATTAAAATTAAAGAATAGTAATTTACTTAAATATATTTTAAATATAAGAAAGAAAAAAAAATAATAGACACATATATAAATAGTGTGTGCTCATAAATGTAATCAAAACAAGATAAGAAAATAAATTAAACAAGGTAAAGTAAATCTAGAAATTCAATTCATATCTACAGAAAAAAAATATAAAAAAAATAGTAAGAAAATTAAAAGTACATATTAAAATTAAGATCTAACATTTTACATTTGTAAATGAAATAAGAAAGTAAGAAAGTAATAAAAGAAAAGAAAAGGTTAACCCAAGAAAATAACAAAAATGTAATTAATGAGGGATAATTTTTTTTTTTTTTTTTTTCAAAAAATGTATATATGTAAAAAAATAATAATAAGTAAAGAATATTAAAAAATTTAAAAAATGTATTACATAAATACTACATAAATAATAAATCAATATAGGAACGTTTTATCTACTAACCACTTACGTAATAGAAACTTAATTTTATTTTTACTATGACATGTTTTCATGTCAAGTGGCAACAAATTAAATACTTTTGGAACAATATAATCCAACGTACGTTGTCCATATTTATTTTTAAATTTTGGTACTACTAGGCCATCAACAGATGTAAATCTTGTTAGATAGCTGTGTTCTAATTTATTTTTATATATCGAGCTGAACATCTGTTGGATAATAATTTTGCTCCATAAAATACCCTTAACTGGTAAAACATTTAATTTATCATACATAAATGGGGTATTATTCCTCTGATTGTATACATAATTGGGTGCAATCAATTTGACAAGTGCATTTTGAACATTTTGTACATATTTAATGTTTGTTGAACAAGAATGTCCCCAAGCAGTGATCCCGTATCTTATTATAGATTCTCCCAGAGACAAATATACTAATCTTAGTGTGGAGAGAGGAACTAAAAACTTTAATTTGTGTAGTTGACTAACTACAGATCTTAACCGTTTGCATGTTTTCATAACATGAATATTCCACTTAAAAAAGTTATCAATAGTTAAACCTAAATAAACATATTCATTCACAATTTTTAATCTATCGCATAAGCAAGCTCTATCAAAGGTAGAGTTATGAAGGCATTCAAAATTATGAGTTTTTACAATAGGTAACATATTTGTTTTGGCGTGTGGCGATCTAACATGCATTAATTGACTTTTTTTGGCATTTATTAAAAGACCCGCATCATGACACCAAATTTGTAAAATATTAAAGTCATCCTGCAACATTTCAGTACATTTATTAATATCACTATGCGAAACAACTAGAGCAGTATCGTCTGCATAAACAAAGTGTTTAACATGTGAAAAAATATTTTTAATGAATGATACATATATTATATACAATATGGGTCCTAATATGGAACCCTGGGGGACACCTGCTTTGATATTTCTATTACTGCTTTGTGCACTATCGATACTTACGGACATTGTTCTATTAGTTAGGTAGTTTTTGAAGAGGTTAAGTAATGGTCCTCTTATTCCGATTATATTTAAACATTTTAATAGTTTACAATGATCTATAGTATCAAAAGCCTTAGAAAAATCAATAAACAATATTAATACATGTTTTCTATTATTTAGTTCATTATTAACATAATTAGCAAAACTTTGGAGAAGAGTTTCAGTACTCTTCTTTTTTTGAAAACCGTGTTGGTTAATATCAATTATTCCAAAAAGTTCGAGATATTTTGTTAATTTTAATAATACATATTTTTCAAAGATCTTTTCAAGAGCAGGTAGAATACTAATAGGTCTATAATTTCCTAATAATGAATGATCACCTCCTTTGTATATTGGTCTAATTATACTGCATTTTAATTTCAATGGAATTTCGCCCTGAGATATAATTTTATTTATTAAATGCGTTACAATCGGTCCTAGAATATCAATATGTTTTTTAATATCAACCATTCTGATTAGATCAGCTCCTGGTGCTTTCGAGTTTTTCATTAGCCTTATGATATTAACGATTTCAAATAGTTTAGCTTGAGGTAAGTATAGACTGTGGGGGAGCTCTTCAGATATTGATTTATCAATTTTCTTGTCACAGATGTGTAACATTTGAGACACATTTTCAGAGAAATACTCGGCAAAATCATTCGAGACCTTTTCAACGTTATCATCATTGTTAACAAAGTACCTTTTAATAACTTCATCACAGTTTGTTTTAGATTTTCTGCCCAATATTCTGTTACATTCGTCCCATGTCTTTTTGACATCATTGAAACAATTTTGAAATTTCATATTGTAATGTGCGATCTTAAATTTGTTAATTTTTTTATTAAGATTGTTTCGTAACCTTTTATATTCCTTTTCGTAATATTTATTGCCAGGAGAGCTTTTCCATTTCTTAAATAATACGTCTCTAAATTTTATATCATTCAATATTTCACCATTCATCCAATCTTTAACAGCGCGAGGTCTGGTTTTATTCTTATATGAAACTAAAACTAAACTATCCTTATATATATTCGCAAAATTCTCACTAATTTTATTGTATAATGCGTTGACATCATTTTCCCCTAGGAGGGCATGCCAGTCATATTTTGTAATGTGTCTATCTACACACTTCTGTGACAGTATGTACGTTGGTTTACTTTTGGCAGCATTTAGGTAGTTATTATTTGCGGCAAATTGAAAACTAATCGCTGTCGTATAATGATCAGCTATCATGTATTCGCATACACAGGCACGTATGTTTGCGGAGAACGCCTCTCGCCGCATACCACCTTCCTTTTTTGGAATATATCTCAAGTATATGTGGTCTAAACATGAGATAGTAATTCCATTTCTAACAATCGCTTCCCTTGTGACGTCGGAAATACATTTTACTAAAAAGTTATCAGTCATTATGTTTTCATATGAGATAGTCATCGGATCAAATTCATTCAAAAGATTTAAATTAATATCTCCTAAGAACAATAAGTTTTCATTTATATTTATACTATCTTTGAGGAATAGTGAGATTTCATTTAAGAACCCCTGTTTGTTTAGATTTGGGGGTCTATATATTGCCAGGATATGTACATTGCTTTTATTAGGTAAAGTCAAAGTCCCAAATACATTTTCGAAAAAAGTGGTTTGTAATGTTTTTTTATTAAAATTTAACCTCTTACTAATATATAGCATTATTCCGCCACCCTGCTTATTAGTTCTGCAAAAATTGAAAGAATTATACTCTGATATATTATAAAAACAGGTTTCATGTTCCTTGATCGAAGTTTCACATAGCATTAGAACATCAATAAACTGTAAGCAGTTCTTGAAATATGCATAGAATATATCCCAATATTTACATATTGAGCGAATATTTAACTGGACACAAGTAATTTTATTATTTAAACGCTTATTACAATTAATTAATTCAATGAAATCCTCTAGTTTGCTAACTCTTATATATTCGACGTCGCTCTCGTAATCTATAAATTCAAGACTCATGGCATGATATTCCCTTTCAATATAATACAATCTATCAAAATATAAATATGTTCACAGTGTTTAAGAAGCTTTTTAAGCCTAAATAAAATATAGAAATATACTTGTGACAGTTGCAGTGAATAAAAAAACATAATATTGTATACAAAAGCAGGTAACATAATATGGTTCAAAAACAACCGATGAGGTAAATATAATAGTGATGTATGACTATTATATGTTAAAAAAATTGTCATATCAACAAATTTATAAATGAAATAATATATACAAGTTTTAGCCGTGTCATAATATTCAATGCAATAAATATAATTTAGTAAATATTTCCTTAGTTTTAATATTTCAATGGAATAACCATATACTATTCTTATAAATGTAAAACAATAAATAAAAGAGAGTATATATGTTACAAGTAGTATACCTATACAATTAGAAAACACAACACCGTGCATTATAAGCACGTATATGAAAACTTTTAAAACTAGTACTTGTTGAAGAGATTTATTTTTATTATAAAATATAAGTCTCATTAAATTGTATATAAATATCCGTTGATTTAGTTGCATATCTACCAAATTCATATAAAAATATTTACGCGTACGAGTATGTTCACTAAAGTAAAAATAAAAAATGAGGCGTGAAACCAGTTCACGGATTAAAATGTAAACAATACTAGATAATATATTGTCATGAATGTAGTAAAATTTAAGTATTTTTTCATCACACATCATTGCACCAATAACATTCGTATTTAAATATTTACATATCAAATACATTATATACAAATAAGGAAACAAAATAAAATATACACTTAATAATCTATAGAATGGTTTGTAGCGTTCTAGTAAAATATTTACATTATTACATTTAGTTATTAAATGCATTTTGAGCTTACTGCGTATATGTGCATACAAGCAATCACACATAAAAAACGATATATGACTCATTTTAATATTCAATATTTTGTTCGGCAAGGTGCAACATTTTAGCATAATATTTACAGTGTATCTTATCGTTGGCCCTGTGATCCGTCGGAAATGTCAGCTTAAACCTAGTATTGTTATTAATACAATTTTTACACTTGGGAGCATGTTCTTTATTTTCACAATGTTGATGCGTATGTGGCCCTCCGCAGTATGTACAGCTCACCTTTTCCTTGTCCGCGAGTAAGCACCGTCCCGCGCTGTGTCCCCAACGTAAACAATGATAACACTGCATCAAGATGTTAGCGTCTTCAACTGCGACTTTTTGATACCCAATATTCACTTTATTAGTCCTTATCATCGCTCTTCTTATTTTCGGGTCTACTTCCACAATATAATTAGATGTATCGTTAAAATTATTTTTTGTAATTTTTTTAATGCGAAATAAGTCCTCAACTGGTTTTTCTTGACTTATAATATTTATTTCGGAATTTTGCGCCATTATGTCTACCAGGAACTCTTCTTTATCATATTCATGATGTATTCCCTTTAGGATGACAGTTGGTTTTCTCTTTTTCAGTTCGTCGACATTAACGTCTTTGAATTCACTTTCTAAGCATGTTTTTAACCTATTTGCATCCTCTTTTTTATCGCATTTTATAAGTATTCTATTTCTAGAAACCTTTTTTACTTCGTCTACACTTATTCCCAAATTCCTTATTTTTATCTTCTTATATATTTTTTTCAGAAGTGCATCAGCTGATTCGTCGGATTGAGGAGTCAACATTATATTATATAGATTTTTTTTTTGTCGAGATGTCTTTTTGACCTTTGAAAGGTTTTATTCTATCGTCAGTAAATTTAAATGTTTTTAAATCCTGGATTTCGTTGGAGAGTGTTTTTATGGATTCAATAACATTTGAAAGCACATCCGTTTTTTCTGGCGTTGATTGTACCAGCGAAATAAGATGATCCATAATGTTATTAACAGCAACAATAAGAGCGCCCCGTTGATCTTTACTAAGTATGTTGTTTGCTAAGAGATCTTTAATTTTTTTTTGCTGATTTTTGGCATCCTTTAGACGATCATTGTTAGAGAGAGAGTTCATATTTAACTCACCAGTACTAGAGCTTGTACTGAAGCGTCTACTAGAAGCCATAATAGATTTATTCAGTACGTACCTTTGTATCTCCGCACTTGATATCACAATGTATGGATATATATTTTGAAATCACTTTTTTTTGTGTTTTTTTTCTTTAATTAGATATTTTATTTAAGCCAATATTATTTTATAAGTATGTACAATTACTATTATTATTTGTTAAGTTTTGCCACTGATTTATGTCACTATGGCTTTTAGGTTTGGCGGTATTGTCACAATAACATCGAAGTTAAACAAGCAAAACTTTTTAATATTGCAAACAGAGCTCTTTCGATGGAAATATGGTATTCCAAGACACTCTTTAACAAATCACTATGAATTTTTGTTCACAAAGTATCAAAAATCACTTGTAAAACATGCATTATAATTCTAATTGATTTGTCCACTGATTTGTCTTTTTACAACACATACACCGAATAACTGATTAGTTTAGAGAAATAACGCCACGACAGTACCCGGTCCTTTTAATTATTATTTTTTTTTTTTAATGTAAAAGATAAAATAGAAAGCAGAACAGAATTTACATCATTTTCAAATTCGTTTTGACATACAATATTATTTGCGACTGTACTCAACTAGCGCCATCTAGAGACTGATATGCCATCTAGAGACTGACTGATCAAACGAATAATAATTTTGAAAAGATTAAATAGAATACAGTCGGAGAAATATTTACATAGGTGTATATTATGAAGTTTGCCAAAAAAGTATGAATTTATTATTCCCATATAAATTAGTCCTACATAAATTGCCCTGACTCATTTAAGACTCCAAACTACTTAAATAGGTGCGAAGATTTTCACGGTCACTGTTATCAATATATTTCTTTTTTGAGTGATACCGTGTGTGTTCCGAAACGTCAAAATCCAAACTACTTAATCACATCACTCGAGGGCATTGGAAGCAAAAATAGCAAACTCTCGTTTTGGTGTTTTCGAGAAAAATAACAAAAACTGCTACACTAATGCCAAAGAGAGTCTTTATGTTAGAAATGTTTTTTCCACTGAACTTAAACTTTAAGATACTAATAAATTAGCTTTAATAGAAACACGAATTCAAAAAACTCTTTTAATATTTGTATGGCAAGGACATTTTGAAAATTTAAATCTCAAGCATGTCATTGGTCGAATAAAATGGCTGATGGATATTGCCATTTTTGCTTCCAAACAAAATTTACAAACCATCAGAAGTATGATTTTAAACTACATTTGCTACTCAACTCATGATTTTTATAAAATTAAAGTTAATAAACTACAGAATGACATCATAACAAAAAACATTATTTTAGAGGTATCTTTATTTCCAATGCCCTTATCTAAGCAGTCAGCGGCCCCTCTGAATTATTTTGTAAAATTTCCGTTTGACCAATTTGGTTGATTTTGGACTGGTTTGAGGTTATTTATTAACAATATGAATTTTTGCTATATCACGGTTTTTCTAGCTGCGCCGTACTAACCAATAATATATTTTTGATTTTAAAAACATAATTCACTTTGTGGTATGACATTTTAAAATGATTTTAGCCCGGACAAACGCAAACGCAGAGCCAGCATATTCACCGAGTCTTTAATTACAATATTGGTGTCCATAATGCATCGGCAATACATGTAGAAACCCAATGTTCATATTTTTGTTGAGGTTATGCTAATTAGTCTTTTTGCAATTGCTGTTGTATTATCGCTTTGTATGCTCAAGATTAGGTCAGGACTTTAACTGTTTACATATACCACGATTTACAAACTCTGTATAAATAATCCTGATCTTCTTTTGAGTTTTTTCGATCAAATTTGTGATTTCAACTTAATTTATCATTTTTTTACATGGTGTACTTTTATATATCAACCATCTTGGGAATCGAACCCGAGACCTGATGCATGGTAGGTAAATACGCTGACCATCACACCACGAGGCCGACGACAATGACGACGACAACGAAGTGGTTGATATGAAATATTATTTAAAATGGTGTTTTTACACTATAATATTTTACGGTTCCTAGACTTGTATCAGAAGCGCAAGACTGATCACTATGACATCAGGTAACATAAATGAATTTTAAAAAATACGCTGTGATAAGCGTACCAATGCAGTACTCTACACCATTCGGTGCGGAAAGGGAATAATGATGATGGTGTACCTTTAAATATGGACAAAGTTCGTTTATTAATAAAAATACGTAGTTATTCAACATGCCAGAATGCATGTTATTTAAAAACGTAAGCAGTGAAAGATAATTTGTTTCTTTCAGGAATAAATGGATTGTGTTTTTAAACAAAGCTAGTCATAAAGATGATATTTTCAATCTGAACAACAAACAACTATCACGCGAGGGTAATACTAAAGTTGAGCCTAGCTTTTAGCCCTATTTTAAGAAGTTCGCTGCTATTTTTCAAGTGAAGTAATTTTGCTATAAAAGAAATTTCCCGGAGTAATAAAGTAAAGTTGAAACTTACAAATGGAGTTAAACTTTGACCGAGGAGGATATGGAACTAACTCGGATGAATGTACTTCTTAGAACAATAAAAATGTCAAAGCGCAAGTAACCGACCTTAGGCTTTTCTATCCGAAGGGTGACTCGTACATTTTTAAATTTGGCAGGCCCGGAGATTTCATTAAAGGACCTTACTAACTTTATAACAAGATCCCCAATAACAAGGACTAAGAAACTATTGGCCATAAACAAGGAAACTTACAGTGTGAGTTACATGACAGCGAAACGGTTGATAAAATTACTTAAGTTCTAACTTGGGTACGTAGGCATATTTGAGAGAAAACAACCCAGTTAAAAAATGTAGACAATTTCATGAAAATGGGTTTTGAGAACTTTTGAGGGGTAAAAATTATAAATTGTGCGGTGAAAGAAAAGGTAAAAAATGAACAAAGCAACTCTTGGTTAAAATATTTTTGACTAATCAGGTATGGTGAAACCAGGTAGATAAGTACAGTTTTTTAAAAACATTTTTAGAATGTAGATGCCTTGACTTCTTTATTACCTTCTCTAAAGGGTTCTTCATCTCTGTTTTAATATTTTAATATAAAAAGCTCTCCAAAAAGTTGAATCCAGTATTTGTCTACAAAAGTTTGGACAAATTAAAAATATAGTTAATAAATCCTGAAGAAGTACATTAATTGAAAAAAAACATTTTTTGCCTAATATGTAGGTAAAATAATTTAATCAGATGAATCTCACCCGCCTTAATAAACGTTTCAGCTCTTTTACTTCACAAACATCAACAGATGAAAGATTTGTAGGAATATAGATGTTTAAATATGGGCAGAAAGGAGAATGTTACACAGTGTGTAAAGTGGTTACTTAAACCAATCAATGACAGGTCATAAGTCCTGTAGATGCCTAGACTTCTATATAACCTTCCCTTAAGTGTTCTATATCTCTGTTGTAATATGTTTTTTAAAAAACTTAACAATATTTTGAATCGAAAGATTACATTTTTTTTACGTGCGTTTTTATTTACCGAATAGCGTATTAGTCTGAATATTCTGATTTAGGGCAATTATTGGACGACTTGAAGTTTCTGGAAAGTAAATAATTGCAATGTTTTATGTGAGCTTGGAAATAGGGCGCATTATGTTAATTTTTTACTATTACTATCTGTAATCTATTTTTATCACATATATTACAAAAATAACAATTTAACTAACCGAATTTGTGTTCCAGTCAAACTATTTACAATACATTGTTCAACGTTATAATGCTAGGCAACCGTGTTAATAGTCCTAAAAACTTTTGTTACGTGAGTGAGGAAATGACTTTTAAGCCTAAAAAAATATATATAAATCTACAATTTGAAAAAAGATATGTACTATCGGTGTAAATTAAAAAAAAAAACTTATTTGGAGAGACTTCACTAAGCTGTCCAACATATTGAATCGCTCAACAAGGGAAAATGGAACTATAACATGCTTGGGAACTACTGTTGGGACCTTAAAAAAGACAAACCAAAATTAAAATATTTTTCGTAAGTAAGTCATGTTATTATGTATATACCATTCCTAACAAAATCAGTCAATTTTTGAAAATTCGATCGCGCTTTATTCAAACCTTATTGGCCTGCCACACACTCGAAGAGTGGCATGGAAAGTAGCGAAGAAAGGAGGCAGAGACGTAGTGTGGCAACATTACTCGTCATGCCGCACGTCATGCTTCTCGTCGTACCCACCGCTTCTTATTTTGTCGGTTTTTGAGCGCGAGTCAAAGGGCCGGTAATATTAGCGCGAGTGGTTGGCCACATAATCGCGAGGTCGCAGTACGCATGTGGTATGCATTGAGCGTTCACACAAGACACACACGTCATTTTTGAATGATGTATATTTCTTTGTATGACATTGATATAATTAGCTATGCTAAAAAGGCATAGTGCGCACGCTGTCACAGTTTCATCATCCATTGTATAACGAAGACAAATGACAAGTGCGGAGCGTCGCGATTAATTGCAAGAGGGCGGCAGCGCGAGGAGCAAAGAGAGGAACAGCGCAAGGAGCATAGTGTGGCGGGGATGTTACGCGTTAGAAATATTTGGAAAGCTGATTCGAAATCAGAACGTTATTTTTGAGTTTGCAACATTTAAAAAGTTTAATTTTTGTCTATTAGTGTATAGGCACTTATTATTCAACAAGTGCCCATAAGTGTAACTGCATGTAGAACCGTTTTTTTTTGTCGTGATAGAGTTTTTGATTGGTAATACTGTCTCTTGTCAAACAAATTATTAGAGTTTTTCTTACACAGGTACTGTATACTGGTACTGTAAAAATAATCAGGGCTTGCGAATTGTGGAAATTCACTTTAAAAATAAATGTTCAACTCCTGTTATTTGGCCTCCTCATCCTGTGATTTGATAATTTTGTATGTATATATTCTTTAGAAACAAATAAATCTTGGAGCATTTGAAGCCATATAAAATACGAACCTTTTTTGGAAATAAGGCCGCGTTCGGTGTAAAAAGTGTCCAAAAATCGGACCGACAGAATTCACTCTCTAACTGCAAATCGTAGGCAATAGGCTTGTCTGATATCATTCTAAAAAAATCATTGTGTTTTTATTCTTTGAACACAATACTTTCGAACATTTTTTTAAATTTCAATTCTATGTTATCTCGGTTAAAGATCTCCTGAAACATCCGCTAACATGACATGTTATACATGACACATTGTGTTCAATATTAATAGATAATCTCGTTTTAAAAACTTAAAATGTCACTAACCGACAATTTTTCAGGATATTGTTTCAACTGTATACTACGGTTTTAATATGGTTTTTATGTATTTCAATAAGATAACATCGTGGATATACTTAAAATGCACTGTTTGAATATTGAAAATTTTATAATTTTATAAAATTTTATTCATTTATAAAATTTAATGGGCATATGTATTGTATGCACATTAAAATATTAAATTAAATGTTAATAACATTCGCGGTTTTTAGAGAATATTTAGACCATTGTGGTTTTTAGCGCAAACTAAACAAAAATTATAAACAATAATGAAGAAAGTGGTTTTTTAAAAACTTGTATGAAAGTTGAACTCTCCATAATTAGGTTTGTAAAAATACTCGGCAAGCACTGCTAAAAACTTATATGAATACCAAGAACGTTTTCTGAGTGAGTGAACAAACAGCGAGTGATAGTGGCGCTACATAATAGTAGAAATGCTAATTGAAGAATAATGTTTGTTCATTCATACATTTTGATGTAGACAACTGCTGTTTTTGAACAAATAAATGTGGACATTTGTTGTTTATACACGAACAACATATTTGTAAGAGTGAATTTGAGGTAGCCATGATTTTATTAGAAATATTTGGAAAGAATAATTGTGTTGACAGGGAATAATAAAATCTAATAATATCGTTTTGGAAAATTTTGAACTATCGATGTTTTAGAATGAGACTACAAATTTCCAGAATAAGAATAAGGGGTAGGTAAAGTAACTATTTTTTAACAATTGGTAAGGTTGAATTATTTAACATGGAAAATTACAAAGTCAATGTGGTGCTTTAAACAATACTAAATAATTTACGAAGGAAGAACACCTCCCTAGAGTTACGTAGTATCTATTCATTGACACTTGTGGCTTTTAAACAGATTAACGTGTTACTTTGAGACGTGTTTGTTCCGAATGTATTATAGTGATATCATAGCCGCACTTGATTTTCTCGTTATGGTATACCATATGAAGGGTTTATAAGTAGACATTTATGTTTGAGGGGTTCACCATTATAGGCTGTTCCGGATGTAGGGGCTTTCAGATAAACACTGTTTTCTATGCATCTACAAATATTATGTTCACCATAGATAATATTATATTAAATCACATTATATTAATTACACTTCTCACTAAAATTGTAGCTTGTTAGTCAGTTTTGAGTTACATATTAATGTTTAAACCAAGGTAAATTAATATATGTTCCTAATTTAAATTTGCCAACTAAAGTATAAAAAATAACTTATCAATAGCTTGTGGATAATTAACGTAAATAGTATAACATTTAAATACTTTCATTTTTCAATACGATGGTTATCCCCTTTTGAAATGATTTTACGTTGAAACTGGTTTTTAGAGCAATAAATGGTATTGTAAGTTGTACTATTTCAGCGCCATTGAATTCTAATTTGAAATTGTGAAAAACCCAAAGTGAGTAGAGATGGGCCAATTCGTATTTTACATATTGATTTAAATATCCTATATAGAAACAAGAAAGATAAGAGAAAATAAGCGGATAAATAATATTCGAAAATAACTTTATTGAACAAAAAATAAAAAGAAACAACTTAATATATTTTTTAAAAGACTTTTTAAAGACAAATATAACGAATCATTACAAAGATCTGTCTGCACAAATAAAAAACATAATTTATCAATTTTGAGTGTGTACAAGAAAGAATTTCGGTTAAAATATTCATAAAAGTAACGTAAGTAAACAACAAATGTAATAAAAATTTATTTATTTCTAAATTGATGAACACAAACGTTCGCTGTTAATTTTTAAACAGTAATTAATTACTAAATTCATACATTTTTCTACTCATTTGTAAATCAGTTATTTTGCATTTTATTAATCTCAAAATGGTCTTTTTTAAGGTAATTTTTGTTACTTCACCGTTATCTCTCTTTTCCATCAGTAAAAAAATACATTTGAAAAATCACTCTTCAAAATATGTTAAATTGTGTCTTTGCAGACATCAGAAGGGTTATTGATAAGAGAACCACTATGATATTTTTAATTTCATTAATATTTTCTCTTGAGACTGAAAGTGAAAAAACCAATCGACAGGCATACCAATCGACAGGCATACAACAGCTCGTATGGATTGGTAAGCGATGTTATTTGTTTGAGGGTACTCAGGTACCTGGAGATGTGCTGCCGGAGCCATGGCCCTAACTTAGCAAGTTAAAGGGAGATAAAAGAAAAAAACATAAACAGTAATGGGGCACGTATAATAGAGGACTTCCGGACATGGGTCCCGAAAGCTGAGAGTATTGTTTTCTTCTTCTTCACGTGTCATGTCGGGTCCCCTCGACGTTGAAGATCACTTGAGATAAAGTTTCCCTATCCTGAGCAGTGCGAAACAGCTCCTCCACAGTTCTATGTCGAGCCGGGAGATTCTTTGGACGCCTGGTCTATTTAAGGACCGCCCGGGACTCGGGGCCATTGTTTGGTTTCTTTTCATAGTGATATCCTGGGAATTATTGACCGAATCTGACCGGTTTCTCTTCATAGTGGTTTCCCGTTGCCTTCTTCGGTGGAATTTTCTGTCGGGGTTACCTACCCTTAGCTAGAGGGGTCCCGTTTTATGACGCCACTCGCCAATCATCCTCTCCCTATCTGCTATGGCACTGATGTTAATGCCAGTGGCCACATTGTCCAGGGCTCGCGGGGCCAAAGTGACCACTCATGGACGCTAGGGAGTAGGAATATTGGTAGTGTTGCTGATGGAATGCAACTGGATGTTTTCTATTGCCTTGAATTGAATTCGAGATGCCATTAATTTTTATGCATAATGCAAAATTAAGTAAAAGGAAAAATAAACTTTTTTCTGATCATAACGGATTTAATCAGTACTATGATAATTCAGATATATAACTTTATGAAAAAAGGGAGGTAACATAGTCATCTATAATGAAATGAGAACATACAAAACAAACAGACCAAAAAGTACTAAGATCAATTTAATAATTATGTGGATAAGGAGTAATAAATGATAATCATTAATTATAGGTATTAAAATTAATACTGTCTACCTACTTATACACGAAAAATATTTTTTTCTTCTTCTCTTGGAGAAAACAAGGTAAGCGCCTTAGCTATAACATTACAAGACCACCATTTTAATTTAAAAACGCACTTTTAAAAAATATAAGAATAACCAATAACAAAGTTGTCTTTATTTAATTTATTTCAATTAAAAAGTATTTAATAAATTAATGCAAAACTAGTTATACAATTTATTATACATCCAATAACTCGCACACCTATTTTTAAGAAAACGTAAAACTAAAAATGAAATCTTAATTACTATGCCAGGGTAAACCAGGTATTTAAACTTAACAGAAAATGGGACAAGTACCGACAATGTTTCGCCCTTGTAAGCTAAATATACAGTAAGAGCTTAAACGGTGAAGGACGTATTCAGCAAGACGAATAAAAATAAAACCTAACTTGAATTACACATTTTAATTTTACAGTTGAGAGTGTAGTTGTTTGCTAGCAGCTTACAAAAAATATCATGTTTTAAATACGGTATTATAAAATTCATAATTATTAAAAGCACCTTTAACAAGTCACGTAAACTTCATTTGGCGCCCTTTTCAAGCATAATATACTCTTATTTTTACTTAATTCTGAAAAATAAACAAGTACAATAATTTATGAAAATTAATGTTTTTTTTTTCAAATATGAAATTTAAATAAATTTTAAAAACAGCATCCGTAGTGTAGTTATTGGTTACGACGGTAGACTTATACACTGGAGTTCCAGGTTAGAAATCTTTTGTAAAAAATGTTATTTTTCTCAAGCTTGGGTTTTCCGTGCTGTAATTCAGCAGTTTAATAAACTAAGCTTTTTAAGTATGTTGCGGTGCTACAAATAAGAAATACGAATTTCGATGAATTAAAATTTTATTTAAATAAAAGCGATAATTAACATATTACAACAGAGGTGAAGAACATTTAAGAGAAGGTAATATAGAAGTCCAGGCATCTACAGGGCTTATGACCTGTAAATGGCTGGTTTAAGTGGCCACTTTACACACTGTGTAACATTCACCATTCTGCTTATATTTGAACATCTATATTTCTTCAATTCTTTCATCTGTTGATGTTTGTGATGATGATGTTTGTGTAAAAAGCGATAATAAAAAAAACCTTCGAATAGAAGTAAAAACAACAGTAATTTTCTCCGTCTTGTTTAGCAACTGTAGTAATAATTTTAGGCATATTCTTGTAGCGTAATAATACACTCAAAAATATATTCTTACGCTACAACATTCTATGTTCCGTATTCAAATTCCATGATCTGTATTCTAATATGAATTTAAAATTTATCTTCGACTTTATCAACAAAGTAAAATGAAGTTTTCTGTATGAAAAACAAAATATATTATTTTTTCAAAGCATGTTCAATTACGAGGTTACTGAAGAAGATACTTTGAATTTTCATACTAATATATTAATTTTTGTACATGAATACCGATGTTAGTTTATACCGTCTCGATATGTACCGATAAATTTAGCGTTCACAATCGTGGTGTTAGACTAGAATAAAGGCGTTATACTGATCACTTCGCTTTAACCTAATAAACGATACGACATATGCTGTAACTAATGTAATTATTCATTGTTTTATGCGCTATTAAGTGTAGGTAAAATAATTATGATAGTTGCAATTTGTGTCCGGGCAGATGAAGAGTACAGTTCTGGACAAATATTTTTGACTCGGTAACTTCTTACAGTTAAAAATCCTGAAAAAACAAATATAATAGTGATAGGTCCGCCTCTTTCGGGCGTTCGTTTACCACCTTTAAGATCGTGAGTTTGATTTCTGGTAAAGTGGACGTAAACTATTGTTTCGAAGTTAGCAGAGTTATTTCCAGTTGTCTATAAAATAAAATCGAATTCCCGTTTCTAAAATTTGACATACACGGAATTGTTTAAACATGTTTAATTACAGATTGCCTAATAAGATACTCATATTCCATTTTTACACACTCGTATTTTGGTACAGAAAATTCGATATCACTTTATAGACACTTTATATAAAAAATGTTAACTTCTCATTGTAATCGAGGCTTTAGACTAGCTCCTGAAGCGCAGAATTGATCAACTTACCTTCCATCCAGAACATCAATGCAGTGCCCTTTCAGTAATGATGGTTTATGTTATTATAAATACGATCTAAGCGTAACTTTTAATGTTATAAGGAGATAATAGATTGCTCGACATAATGTAGCAAAATTGACACGATAAGAGATTTACTAATATTTAGCAAATTAGGATTAAATTCAGCATGTATATTTTCACTTGGTGACATAAGTAATACTCTGTTCCTTTAAACCAATGTTTTTTACCCTTCTATATTTCCTTCAAGTACTTAGAAGAATCTACCTCTAATACTGTACAAGTCTGTAATATAATATAATATCACTGTAACTGCGGATAAGAGATTTAAGAATGATTTATTGTTTGTTGTTATGGAAGGATGCAGGAACTGGTAAACCCTCTAATGTAGACCCGCACATGCTGAGTATGTTATAATTAGTAATTCAGTGTAATTATTTATAAGTATACGGAAATAAAGGAAAATTGTCACGAAATTTAACGGAAACGAATATCCGAAAATTATATATCATAATCAGGAACATACTCGAAAAAGTTTTTTTTCATGAATTATTAGATACTGTAGTAGTAATTTATTTTTAATGTAGGCATTTATATTTTTGTTCTTTTTAAGAGTCAATAATACATATAAATATTTAAAAAAACGACTAAAAGTTCGTTATTGATTATCATATTATAAGTGTTCAACCAAAAATATATTAAATCCTATTCAGTGTATGCAACGTTATCTTTTGGTTTCATTAAAATATTTGAGTTTGTCCAAATGTTCGTAGACAAAATACTGGATTTTACCCCCTCGGGAGTCATTAAGATCGACGATAAAGGTTTCAGCTCTTTAACTTCACTAAAATCAACAAATTGAAGAATTGAAGAAATATGGATGTTCAAACATAGGCAAAATGGTGAATGTTACACAGTGTGTAAGGTGGCCACTTAAACCAGCCAATGACAGGTCATAAGCCCTGTAAATGCCTAGATTTCCATATTCCCTTATTTTAGGTATTCTCCATCCCTGTTGTAATTTATTATCTTTTGGGTTGTTATTATTATTGTTATTGTATAATGTATAGTATTTTATTTACTTATTATCATGGGTCAACATGCATACAGTCTATAAGCCACAATACGTTCATAAATATATTATGCAAATTGTTGTCTGATTTTTAATGAATAAATGAAATATTTTTTTTTTAAATTTGGATAAAAACAAACCTTGTCAGTTCCATGCTCTGATGTTATCAAAATACTAACTAGACTTAGTAAATTAAAATTGATATGCCGATTTATTTAAAACCACCGCTGTTTTTATGTCAAAGCGTAAAACTTAACTAATTATAAGTTTTATTTAACATGAAAGCACGTAATCATTGCCTCATTCTGAATTTTACTATGATTGCTCAGTAAAACAAATGTTTATATTTTTTTGATATTTCACAAGAAAACATAATTAATTTAACTAACTATGAATTTTTTCACTAGGAAAACACGTGCGGAGGAAGACATTTTACAATATTTTAGTTCAGTTTGATTTATTTACATGTATTAAATTCCCATAAAACTATGTTGCATAACGATAAAATAAACGGTATTTATTTTATAAATACAAGTGAAAATTTCACCAAATAACTTATTTGAAATGTCTTGAAAATTATTCGTTTAGCCACTTATTTTTTTTCCGCATGCCTTTTTTTTGTTCAACATTGTTTTTTTGTCATTTTAAAGGAAAAATATTTTAGTTGTTACATTTTAAGTATGCTAACTTTCTTTTTGGGGAAGTTCACTCGGCACAATTCAACCATTTTATTGAAACCATATTTATTAATTATCATCATCATCATTCCCTTTCCGCACCTAATGGTGTATAGGGCACTGCATTGGTTCACCAATCGCAGCGTATCTTGATCATCTTTTGTTACATCAAGATGAGATGATCAGTGTCACGATTCAGGTACTAGTCTTGGAGCTCGGAAATATTTTGGTGTTTATATCTTTTAAATAAACAGTTCATATCAATCATGTCGGGAATCTAACCAGAGACCTCTAGCTTGGTAGGCAAACGCGCTGACCATTACACTACGAGGCCGACAAATTGTTTACAACAATAATTGGTATTAGTCTAATAAAAACCTATAATTGTTTTATTACGCTAATATAATATGATTTGATATGGCTTTAGTACGCTTCCTTTAAGGATTAAGTTAGAGGGTAGATTTTGGTATATTTCTACTGTTGTTGGGCAAAGAAAGGCTTATGCCTCTACATGTTCAAATATACAATTTTACCTCTACCAGGAGACAATTCCAGGATGATCTGGCATTTGTCACTTATCCGCAAGATATTATGTAAGTTTGCGTAGTAGAGATGTAACGAATAGGAATTTTATGTATTTGTATGAGTATTCAGTATGAGGCATGTTTTTGTTCGAATACTATATTATATACGTGTGATATTTTCACTGTGTCAATCACATAAAATATACGAAGTGGAGTACTATTCGAAATTAAAACTAATAATTTGTGATTCAACATAACGAAATAAGTCAAGTTAAAATAAAAATAAATTTAGCCATATTTTGCTGTTTGGCACATCGAGAGTATAAACCACATTTGTATACAAATACTATGTATCTAAATGAAAAAGGGTTAACCGCAAAACTGGCGGCAAATTTGATTCACTATATTATATTGTTAGCTACTATCAATTTATTTCGCATCGAAAATTGAGGTTGAGTTTTTTTTTTTTTTTTTAAAAAAAAGAAATATTTGCGTTCTTATGATTTACCCAAATATTTAATTTTGAGGGCCATTTTCAACGAGTTGTAAATAACTCACTATTAGAAAATGGAATCAAGTTGGGGTAGAGTGGGATTCGAACCACGGACCTTCGGTCCGTGAGTCCGAGACACCAGCCACAGGACCACAACCCGAATTACAGTCAATTAATGAGGCAGCCTTTTTAATCAAAGTGAAAATGTCTTTATTTCTTTATGTGAGCTAGCTCATTATTTTTAAAAAAAGTAATGATAGCCATTAATCAAAAATGAAAATTGTAATTCAAAATATAATGATTAAAAAAAATATATTGTTGTATTTTTGTGCAATTTTATCTGTACGTGGTTGGTCTTTATTTTCATAAAACTAAGCGAAATACGTGGTATTTTTTTATAGTTCAGAACGTTGGTTTAAAATAAAGAGCAACTATAACTATTTATTTGAAAGGCGGTTTGCACTGCAATATTTCATTGTCTCTGGACCGGCACCTGAAGCGTAAGACTGATCATCTTACCGACCTTCAACAGATGATCGATATGCGCTGTATTGATTGTACTAGTACAGTGGCCTATGCATCATAAAATGCATATAAGGGTTTGATAATGATGATAAAACAAAGCCTTAAGAATTATTTTGAAAAAAAACCAATACACAAGTGCAAAATTACATGTTAAATTAATTAAACGTTCATTGGTAAAAGCTTATAATATTTTACAATACAATGATTTTGTGTATAATTAATCCAAAAAAATATCATCTGCAATCTCATTCTGCAAATGCACCACGCATCTAAAAATACCGACACCGGTTTTGTTAAAGAAGTTTTTGCAAAAAACAGAGTTTTCAAACACGAAATAATGTTAAGAAAAATAAAATTTTATCTGCAGTAGGTTTAGAAACTCTTTTTTATCATTTATTAACAATCAATATATTAAAAAATACAAGTTTAAAACTAAATTGCAAATTAATTTGGAAATAAAACAATAACAGACAAAATACTGATATTCACATCACTATTTTTTTAAACAATCGCATGCTGATGTCAATTTTAATGGCGGCCGTTGCTTGACATTTTTGACTTATTTAATACAATATATATACGTATCACAGCGTTATTATGCACTAACCGATGGAACGAGATGCCGAATTTCAGGATATTTTTATTTTGGGTTGAATTTGTCCACGGTTTTACTGTACAACTTGGCATTCTCAAAATTTATAGGAGCTCTGCACACGGTTAGAGTTCAAAGCAATTGTTGAGCCAGGCTTAATCATATTTCGTATAAGTCAAATTTTGACTAATGTTTGACACGGGACCACGCCCGCTTCACAAATCTAGGTATTTAATATATCTGCGTAGAACTAATATTGACTCCATATATATGTTCGGCATACTGAATGATATAATCGATGTTCCATCATTACTGAGACAAGTAAAATTTAATATTCCGACTCGTAGATTAAGAAACAATGAAGTACTGTTCATCGATCAGCATAGAATAAACTATGGCCTTAATTCTCCAATGACTCGTCTTTGTCGTATTGTTAACTCAAGACAAGATCTGGACTTTTTTGGTTTAAGTTTACAACGATTTAAACGAGCACTAAATAAACAGTCCAGATCTTGTCTCGATGTTCCTTATGTTTGTCAATGCTTCTTTTCTTTTTTTAATGTTCAAAACATTATTTTATTGTAATATTTAAACCCTATAAATTGTATATATGAACAATGTCTGTTAATAAATAAATGAATAAATAAATAATAAAAATCAAAAACAAAAAAATGATAATAAATAAAACAAACACTGAAACTTAATTAAGTTAACGGGGATTAGGTTTTTCAAACCCATAAACACAGATATTCGATTAATCCTTTGAAATTGCACATCCACGAGCTGATAATAAATCTGATTAAAACAAATGTTTTATCGATAGCGCTGGATTCACGGGATGCATGGAATGCACCACCTACCTAATGAGTGCAGCAACATGGGACTCGTGCATCACAGGGTAGGTACTGCAGCAGTGCAATTCTTCCTAATTTGTAAGTTCACGTTCGAGAATTATACATATGTACATACATTGCTCCTATTCCTTATATTTCTTACTATAATTGAGTGAATTTCTAGAAAAATAACTCAATTATCGTCTTAATTATGCTTTTATATATATTCTTTTTCTGATAATTTAAATCATGCTCTTATATTGTGTTATTTTTTTTAATACTACTATATTTTACTATTATTTTGTTGATTTTAATGATACCACTATTTTGAATATTTGATTATGTGTGATTCTTAATTTGTATAATTTATATTTTAAAAATTATTCCTGATTATCTTTTTTGCATTGTATTCTTTAGAATTTGATTGTTTAATACATTTACCTTTTTTTCTAGATTGTGATTCTATGTCATTATAATTTGATCTGATTGATTTTACTATGTATTTTTGTTGTTATTTATTGTGGCTTGACACGAACATAGCCTAAAAAGCCTAAATAAGTTCATAAATATTTAATTTTGTAATTTTATATTAATAAATTCATAAATAAATAAAAAAATAAATACAAGTACATATTGCATTCGCCATTAATAAAGCAGGTATTTTTTTATTTCAAGTATATTATTTTACTACGGCAACAGGCCAGGGCCTCGATGGGAAAATAAAGACGTCATACTTTTACCTTGACAGAATAGTTGAAGATAAATTCTCTCCAGCATTTACTAAGATACACGATACGACCCCCCCTCCCCCCTTCAAGTTTTGGGTAGGTACATCGAGATGAAACAAAGGGAAGCGTACGTCACGGTACACATATCTACCCACTAAAACGACAACGCTTCAGTATGATGTCATAGTTGAAGATAAAATTCTCCCCACCGATTACGAAGATACAATACCAATCTCCCCACCATCAAGTTTTTATGTTAGTACAAAGAGCCCTAGTCTAAAACCCCTCGATACGCTTATCTACGCTTTAAAAGTGACAAAAAATTTATTCCACCGAGCAATTTTCCTTTAGTTACGATTTATTTAAATTTTCAATCTTTCTGAGGTTGGCACTTTTCATCACAAAAGCCTATTTAAATTATAAATGAGAATTATTTTTAATGTTAATGAAGTAAGGTTCGTGGATTAAAATTTTGGGGTAATTTATTGGTTCTATTCGATTATATGATGTCAAAATGACAAGTAGGTAGAACATACCGAGGTAGATAGAGATAATAAAGAAGTTAATTTTACCGTCTCGATATGTTCAGATGAAGAAAGCGTTCATTATTGAGGCCCAGGAGTCCCAAATTGTGAATTGGAGCACAGAACAACCAGGTTTGAGGAAAAGAAATTATACATATAGGAGCGATCTTGGAAATCTACGGTATTATTTTCAGACTTGATCAATTCTTTTTTTATTTGTTAAAAAGACTATCAAACCAAGCAAAAAAAATTAATGGATTTATCGTATTATCTTTGCTATTTTTTTTTAAGTTTTGTAATTTTAATATGTTTTAATAATTTTTGAGCTTTCTTGACATTTAAAATTAGAGCTCCGTATCCGTCTGCTAAACAGAAAAAAACATGGCTGCACGGAAACCAAAAATCAACCCAAACGATAATATTGATTTGTTATTGTTGAGACGCGTTCACGCGAATATTTGCCGTCTCAGAGTAGTTCATTTTCGTTAAAACTGTTTTGATTTTGATTTATTTTTTTATTTGCATTAATACAGTTTTTGCATTTTTAACCCTACAGGTATTTAAAAAAAAAAAAAAATTACCGTAAAAAGTGGCTTGTTGGTGTCATACTATTTTTTATAATATTACGTTAATTTATAAAACAATGAATAAACAGATATAATTAGCAGCCAGAAAGATCAGTTATTAAGATACAAATAAACTGCTCAATTTTTTTTTCAAATACAAGAAAGAAAAATTTAAAATAAAAACATGTATACATAAGCTAGTTTAATAACTGTTCATATATAAACTTTTGATCGAGTAGCCACTCTCTTATTTCGCTCTTGTTACCATGTATGTTAAATTAAAGTTCTTTTGGCAATAAATTAAAAATGCTAGTACTAACCATCATTTTACGTGAAGCGTGTACTATGGTTATGTTTGAGAGGAATTAAAAAAAAAATATATTAAATTGTTTCAAAATGATGCAAAGCACAAATCCTCAAACGGGCAGAGTTTTTAGGGTTATTTTCTTATTAAAGAAATTTAAAAAAAAAGAAATAACCCGCTAAGCCTCTATATTAAGGGTTGTAAGAAGGTGGGATAGAGAGGATATGGAAGGAGGTAACGAAAAATACACCACAACACCCAGACCAATTGAGAAAGTAATCTTTCTTTGTTTTTTTTTGCAACTGGCGGGAATCGAACCCGCGACGCTAGTTTCACAGTTGGCCGTCTAACCAACTGCGCCACGGCGCCTGTCTGTTTTTTTTTTTTGTAGGTCCTTCATGTCTCAACGGAGCGATCGGTTGGCTTATTTTTTTGTATAGGGATAGTAGGAGAGATGAAAAGTAAAAAAAGGCGACTCACTTTTCATTTCCGGAATTGAAAAAATACACAAAAAAAAGAAATAATGAGCAACATTATTTGAAAATAAGTATGTAGTATGTCAAAAATATTTTTTTTTGTACAGCAGAACGTTATCACTTCTTTGTTACTAAATCACTTCTGTGTTACTATAATTATTTTAACTAAAGAGTACTGTAGACCGTGGATTATTTTAATACTGGTTTTAGTTAATTTGTTCTTGCGTTTTCAATATACTTCGCTTTATTGTTATGTTCTTATTTTTAGCACAAGTGTAACATATAAATATCAAATTACACGTAGCACTAAACTTCTTTATTCAATATTAGAAAAATATTCATTTTTTCTGACATCATTTTATCCTTTCAAAAAATTTGTGTAAGAATGTTCTGTAATTTAAATTGTTTTTTTTGTAAAGTTAAAATAATACATGTAACACCGAAAGGTAGGTGCGGCTTACGGCAGTTTTATTGTTATGAGTAATGACATTTGGAGCATATTCCTTCTATGTTCGACACGAATGAAAAACGTTTTCTGAATAGCGTTAAATTAAAATTCAATAATCCCGAGAATCAGATAGAAATTTCAATTACAGGAAATAAAATAATCCTTAGTGTCGTAAAAATTGGGGCGGATCAGGATTTTTGGTCGCTAGGGGGCGTTTAGTATTTGCATAAAATGGTCGCAGTGATTAATGTCCGCGGTATATTGCCAGAACAAGTGATTTCGGCGGCTTACCGACTGTACTAGGGTTTAGGTTTATAGGTACAATGTGTGCTGTGGGGCTTAAAATGTTGGCTTGTGGGGCATATAAGGAAGGCGGGGCGAGCTTTAGAAATCAGCTTTTTAAAAGGCTTTTTTAAAAGCCAAACAACCGATAATGGAGAGCATAAACGGCGCGCGGAAAGCAAAAATAATTTATGTGGGGCATTTGTTTAAGGGTTTACAAAAATGAGCTTGCGCTTGTTTTGTTATGTCATTGACGCTTATAATGAACGCAAAACATAGAGATGAAGGGGTTATTAATGGTTCAACACTGACTAAATAAAAATACAAATTCGTTTAAGTATTTACACAAAAGTTTCTTTGACGTTTGATTAATTATTTCAGTAAAGAATACAACTTTTGAATAAACTTTCTCATTTAAACTTCAATTCACGTACAATGAGAGCGCTCTATTCTCGTTTTGCTGAATTTTAATCGTCTTTTGATTGTTTTTATTTTTCTCAACTCACCATTTCTCAAGAACAGTGCGCAACAAGAAGAAAACGTAGAAAAATAAAAGTGATTTTATATTGTTTATTTCTTCCCTAACATCAATTATTGTAAATCACCTGTTGCGTCACTGTCTATTTTAGATATATTCTAGGTAGAACGAAAACTCCTGAAATCATAATGAATATTTCGATATTTGATTATATTATTGTATCGGATATTATTTGATGTGTATCTAATGCATGTCTCAATTTAATTTAATAATAATTTTTAATATTTTTAATTACTCAAAATAATTTAATTTCTTGGATGTTCTATCCCACAAATAAATTTCTTATTTTATTTTGACCAGACCAAAATTATGCAGTGGAATTTCGTTTCCGTGTTCCGGCTCAGGGAAATGCGCTTTCTCAGCATGAATCTTTCGCTTAGACTTCTTACATCTCCTGAGAGACATCTCCCGTCTCCTTGTGTCAGCCATCTTACACTTTTATTTCTCTTGTTTTCGCTGGATTCCCTATATATTTCTTTTGAATCCCGAGGCTATGAATATCTATTTCATCGTATTATTTTTATCCATAATTCATCTCGTATAGATTCTCTCGGCATAAGTTTGTACCTGCACTTTCACATTTTTGTTTAAATCCACTGTAAATTGAAGCTGAAAGGTTTTTTTATTGTAAACCTCAACTTTGTTAATTATAAAATTAAAAATAAGTATAACAATTTTTCAAAACAAAGATTTATAGCCGTTTGTATCTAGTAAATAAACGTACTACAAAGATCGAACCTAGAGCCTATGGTTCGTGAATCCGCAGCACTATCACTTAACCAGATACTTAGAATTCAGAATTATCTCATCTAAAAATTTCTTCACGTTGCAGATGCTTATTTATATATAAAAAAAAACAAACACACTATTCCGTCCCTTCTCCATAGGAGAAGGAAGTGAAATGAGGGTTTTTAATTTCCAAAACACTCCACATACCCGAAAACAGTTATTAAGACCGAAGGTTTTCCTATCAGTTTCGCTCAAAAATTTTTATTGTCAGCAATCAAGAAACCATTTTTATTATCTTTTATTTCTATTTCATAAACTGCGATGTTAGCTGAATGTAATTATACTAGTTTCAATGGGCCTTTAACTGTTAGTTCACAAAGGGGTAGGCATATGGTACATCACTCTTTCTCTGCATACACAGACCTGTCTTTACATTCATACATTTTCTCATGCACTCACGCCTATTATTCCCACTTTTGACATGTCGATCTTTTAGTATTTGTCGGAATCGATCACGCAATGTCTTTCTCGCTATCTATAAATAGAAAAGTAATATAGAAAAGTAAATATTTTTTGTCATTTTCTCGATGTTCTTTCGCTCATAATTTCCAAACCAACACAGCATCCATTTATCGTTTTTTTTCCATAACGCTTTTCTTAACTTTGCATTATGCGCGTATTTTGACGCTTGTGCACTTATTGTAACTGTACTCATATGTAAATAATACACACAAATTATTGTTTCTGGTCTAAATTTTTTGCTTGAAATATTGTCATTTTAAAAATATTACAACAGAGATGTAGAATATTTGCGAGAAGGAAATATGTAAGTCTAGGTTAGTCGGGATAATTGCATATTATTTCCTGGTTTAAGTGGCTACTTTTAACACTGTGAACTTTATTTTGCCTATGTTTGAACATCCGTATATCTTTCATTCTTCCATATGTTGGTTCTTATGAAACTTAAGAGCCAAAACCATCGTCCGTTTCCGTCTTAATGTTTTAATCTTTATAACTCCCCGGGGATGAAATTCAGTCATTATCGATAATCATTTTGACTAACTCAAATTATTCTTGGTTAAGATTTTTTATGTGCTTTTTTATTTTTTCAAGTACAGATTTTTTTCTACATTACACCAAACTTTCATCTTTGTAGATCCCGGCAAATAATATTTCACATGAAGGTAGCGCTGGCTGTATCTTTTCCATATTTGTAGGCATTTGCTGCCGCCGTATGGTAAGATTAATTATTACTGTTCACAAGAAGGGTAGAAGCGTGGGACCCGACCATAGAAGTGACATTTCAAACCATTTCATTAGATTACGGATGTCACCGAGTGATTGATTACACTTAAGGAATAGGAACGGTTAAACACAAAATTAGTTAGTGTATTTAATTTTATAATTTATTAATGCTGCACGGCTGAATACTAAACACTGTTTATTCTCATTAAAATCATCTAAAATAATAACTTTTCCTATTTAAATTCATGTAAAATAGAAAAAAAAATTGATTTGTTTTATTAAAATTCACCACTGATGTTTTATAATTAAACACGTTATTTTGCTCGTTATAAGCTGCATCTAAGATTTAGAAAATATTGCGTTTCCCTTAACAATCGAAAAAAAAATATATTGAAAATCACGATACAGATGCAATAATTTATGTAAGATAGAGATAAATATACTTCTATACTTCATATTTGCTTCTGCGTAACTCGTTACCATATATATGGTACTAGCTGGCAGCTGTCAAATTAAAAAAAAATAAAAAAAATTGACTGCAGGTATTTACGAATGAAATGACTTATCTGTTTTGTGTTTTACACTTGCAGTGTATTTTTTAAAATAAATTTAAACACTCACTATTACATATTTTAGCATAGCATCAGGTCTGATCATAACAAAAGTCAATTTGAGCATAAAACTTAAACCCACTAAATGAAATGCCATTTTCTTCTCGCGCAGGATCACTTTTCTAAATGCTATTTAATTGTCTTTTTTTGCTATAAACGCTTATGAAAATAGAACTGAGTTATAGTCTGGTGGTGATGTCGGGATATTGGATATCTTTGATATTTTATTTTATTTTGAGAGTGTTGTGTAAAATTCTGGGTCCCGTGAATGATGTAAAAACCTGGAAAATTAGATATAATGGTGAGCTATGCAACATTTATAAAGCTCCAGGCTCTTTGCACGCATCAACCTAAATAGAATGAGATGAGCCAGAAATGTGCAGAGAACACCATCATCACGAGTGCTAAAAGGAGTCTTAGATGAGCGCCCAGGAGGCGAAAGAAAGGTCGGTTGACCAGAACTGCGACGAAAAGACGACACATAAAAGTATGCGCCATTCAAGGTATTAATTATTTAAAAAAATGGTTCGCCTAGAACGAACTCTTCAAATGTATTTTTTAAATAATTAGATATACCTTCAATAGATGACATCTTTAAAGAAACCCTAGATTTCAAAATAATTTACTTTACACAAATGCAAAACAACTGCAGCTTTAAACCATAATTCAAATGTTGGGGGAAAAAATTTTGGAAATCTTAAAATCAATAGTAAATATTGAAACATTTGAATTTTAATTAAAAAACGCGTGATATTCACCCTATCCTCAACTCAATATATTGGAAAATTGTATATTTTTTAGACTATTATATATTATTTTTAGGAATCTGTTTTAAATAGTAGAAATGAAATGTTAATTAAATATACATCATAAACATATTTATATATATTCACGTATATATAAATAATTAATTTCAATTGATTAAGTATTTTGTGCTGCTCTATAGCAAAAAAGTTTTATTTTATCACTTTTACATCATAAAACAAAACTAAAAGAATACATTTTTTATCAACATTCCTGCCTTTTAAAATCAAAGAAACGACATGAAAGTTTATTAAGTCAATCGTTTTCCAGTTAGTTTTTGTAATTTATTCCAAAAATTTATATTTTTCATTTACTTCGGCTATGTAAAAATCTGACGTAATGTCGCCTTCTTGATTTTTTCAGTTTTACCTTCTAACTGCGAAGCGCTGCTTTATCGACAACGTGGAACGGTGTAAAATTACAAATTTAAGGGGATACATTTCCTTTACATATGCGAGTATATATAAATAAAAATGAATGTAAAACGAACCTCTCTCTAAACACGTGTTTTTACGCTATAAAAGAGGTAGAAACGTTATTATTAATTATGTATGTACAAAACATTTCTAATTTTACAATTACTTTGTTGTCATTTTTTTTAATTAAAAAAAAAACTACTAGAAGACTCTAACTAAAGGGTTAAAGCAGATGTAAGAAGGGGTTGGACTGGAAAGTTCATGGAGGCCAAGGCTCGATATGGGCTGTAGTGCCATTGAAAAAGGTGATGTTGGGAGCTCACTGATCACAACTTAAATATTATTTTTAATCTGAGCTAATGTTAATTACGAATGGTTTACATTTTCAACTGGATAAGACAGACAATGTCAAATACTTAGGAGTTATTATTGATATAAATTTAAAGTGGAAATATCAGATTGAAAATGTTACTAAT
Organism: Micrasema longulum; assembly: GCF_059751315.1. NCBI lineage: Eukaryota > Metazoa > Arthropoda > Insecta > Trichoptera > Brachycentridae > Micrasema > Micrasema longulum. Next base: position 150,424 of record NW_028278175.1, on the reverse strand, counting down.
AAACTTAAGAGATTAACGTATATATTCAAAACAATTCGAAATATAATTAATGTACAGGAACTTTTAAAGATTTATTTTGCATTGTGCCAATCAATTTTGGAGTATGGTATAATCGGTTGGGGTGGTGCGAGTGACACAGTTTTAAATAGTGTATTTGTTGCACAAAAATCCATCATTAAAATAATACTCAGAGTCCCGATACAGACATCTACTGAAGACATATTCCATAAATCACAACTTATGACACCAAAACAATTATACGCCAAAACAATACTCACTTAAAGATTCAAAAACTACTCTTACTCAATTGAAAGACATAGCCCACACAATACATCACATACAAATAATATAATCACTAGATCCTCAACACAAAGACAACTTAAACAAATACAAACTTATACCGCTTTCGGACAAAGGGATTTTAAGTATTATTCTATTGAAATCTATAACCTACTTCCACTATCTATTAAAACAATTAGTAACGAGAAAATGTTTAAAAAGGTCATAAAAAATGGATAGTTGAGCTAGGTAGAAGTAAAATGGATTGTCTCATTCGCCCAAACCAATATTGAATCAACTGCTCCACAAGTGTATAGCTTATGTTAGGTTTTTGTTATTTTCATTGTGCGTTTCGTAATATAAATAATATAAATATACATATATACCTAGTTTTTAAAACAGTCTGAATATTTTGTTGATTATCTTTGTTTATTGAGTTAGTCTTTTTGTTTATTCTCAAATGTAATTTCAAAACACTAAATTGTTAAGTGTCCTCGGCACGGGAAACCCCAGTGAGGTCACATTATTTTTTATTATTAATTAAAGTTTGTAAGCGAAAAATATGAATAAATAAATAAATAAAAATTAATAAAAAATGCAGTTTTAATGTTAACTTATATCATACCAGAAAGGAGATGTATAACAAAATACTGATCACTGTCTATGTGACTTCCACCGCCACCGTTCGCATCAAAGGAAATCGATTTCGTATTTTCTGATTAGGTACGTTTTTCTTACCCGTATTTTATATCAAGTCTGAAAAAAATGAAGAGAAAAAATGCACCATAGAAGGCAACGGGAAACCACTCTGGTCATCTTTTCCCAGAGATCACTATGGCGAGTACACCCAATAAGCAGTTATCCTGGCTGCCGAATATAAGAGAAGCACAGGACTAAGATGCTTTCGCTGTAGTGATCGCCAACGTCGGGGGATCTGATAAGGCACCGTTAAAGAAGAAAAATGAGAGAAAAAATATTAAAAACATACGTAAAAATAGCAAATTTCCTTACTTTAATACACCTTACTTTTTCTATTTCCTTCAAGTATTTTTTGTATTGCTTTTAAGTAACAAATTCTCAATCACGATACGCTTCAATAAGAAAAGTAAGCGTTTTATTAATAAATAAAAAAATGCTAGGTACTGTTTAACTTAGCTCTTCGTCCAAAATATTTTTTTTCTCGAAGCGTTGGTCATTGAGATGCCATCGCGATTTTTTCATGATTGAAATTATTTGAATACCAGCTTTTGTTTTTACACGTGACGTCACAATGTATCACCTATTCCACCCAGCTGTTGCCAGGTGAACGTATTTGAAACGTTTTCAATTTCAAACTTTTCCTATTATTGTTTTCGTACATTTAAGAGAAGTTTTGCCTTACAAATGATTGTTTTGTCAATATTAAAACAATGACGGCTATCTCCCCTTTTTCGTTTTAAGTAATATGCATTTAATGTTTTTTTAGTACTTATTATATTATTTCTTTTAATTTTTAAAAGACGTTCTATCTGTGAATATTTTATTGTGATGAGTAAATTATTCACTTATTTTTGATATATAGACGGTTTTGGTTTTTGTAAGGGACGTTAAGGTTACTACTAAATACATTGAAACAAAATGGATGATAAACTATCATTTATGCCACGAAATCTTTGCAGTTGTTAAAATATTTTTTTTTCTCTATTTATCGTCATATCTATCTCATTTTACCCCAATGCGCGATGATAAAGATTGCCGTCTTTGTTTTAAAACGTATCACAATAATACATACAATAGCCAAAATATGACGAAATATCTTAGTTTGTCCGAAAAACTTCAAAAAATTATAACTAATGGTGTACTTTTATAAAATCTGGATATTAATTTTCTAAAAACTCATTTTATTCTATGATTTTTTATTAATTTGATTTCTCGGACAATCATCCCTTCCACAGACCTATACCCTTCCCCTAAAATTAAGATAAAAGACGTATTTTAACTAATAAAGTTATAAAAACCAGACAAAGACATGGGAAGCTGCTGGGTAGGGGATAAAAAAATAATTAAAAATAATTTAAGGAGTTGTGGTGTATTTTTCATAACATTATTTCATATTTCCTCTTTCCCACCTGCTGGCAAGCCTCTAAATATAGGCTTAGGTAAAAAAGTGTGTTGTTGGTTAACATATTTTAAAATATAATTTCGGATATAATTGTATTTACACATTTAAACGAATTAATGTTTTATGCGATGAAGGTAAATAAAGGATGAATTGGAAATTCAATAGGGAATTATTTCTCGTCTCTTGTAAAAATTAAAAAAGTTCTCATCTATAAGTAGTCTCATGTATTCGTTACATTAAGTTCAGCACTATGAGGCTCAATATGGAAACTCTAAAAACCTTTAGCCTTTTCACAAAATTCAAAGTGTGCTTGGTAATTGGATTGAAAACTGTTGACTGAAAATGTTATATATGGCTTCTAGTACTAACTATGGGAATATGGAGCGGACGGTTGGACGGTGAAGATAATAACGCAAAAATGTGCACTTTGAACTCCGGTTCCGGTCTACTGACTGCAACTAATTTCATCAAGTGTATTAATGGTTTTCATAATAATTCTTTAAAACAGGAATCAAAAGAGAAATTTTTCACATATTGCCTGAGCATTGGGAATACCGCGGTTAAAACATAATTAACCAATATTACTTATTTCTGGGTATTGAGTATAAATTAAAGTTCCTGTCAAGTTATTTATTTATTTATTTATATACGGCATTTCTGCCATTTACATATATGTGGTATAAAGAGTGCTTAAAAAAAAATCGAGTCTGATATATTAATATACTCGTACTGTACATATTATAAATTACTTGAAATACATACATATTTCGAATAAATTATACAATAATAAAATACATTAATCAATCAAATGTCAATCAATCAATCAAATCTCCTGAAATAGATTTGCTCTTTTTGATAAAAAAAAATGTTGGTCATTTTATTTTTTAAGTTAGGCAGAGATAAACTAAATATATCAAAATATGATGCATATTAACTCCCGGTATTCTGTAATCTAAAAATAGATGAGTTATATTAGGCTACCGTTTGACAATTTTGACAATAAAATATTGTAGATGTTCTGCTTAACCTAGGTGGCACATATAATTAAATCAGCTTCAGTAAATCAGGGGTATCAAACCTTGGTTTTATTATTTTATATAAATTCGTAAGATCGGTCGATGTTCTTTGCTCTTGCAATTTAGTTCATTTAAGAGAGTCTAGAATTTTGTTATAATTTAATTGATTACTAGAAAAACCCATCTTAAAATTAATACATCTAAGAGACTTAAATATATAAAAACATATTTGAAGACATCCTCATAATAATTTTTCAACCGATTAAAATGTTTTTTTTTCCATATTATTAAGTTATTTACATTATTAGGATCCCGATTCCCGAACTTCATGAGACTAAAATCAAACAAAACTAGTCCAAAAAACATGAAAAAATAAAAATTGAAGTTGTATAGTCCTCTCCTGTCTAGCGTCAAAAATATTTATACCAAATTACCACCCCTGTAGAGAAAAAAAGACTTGATTTATTGGTTCCACGTGTCGCGTTTAGAAAACATGATAAAAATAAAACTAGAAAGAATTCATGAGTTACGCAAATCTTGACGAAAAAACTTGTTTGCTTTGAAACCGGCCGGTGAAAAAATAAAAATTTATAAAAATTAGTGGTTAAAAACAAAGTTGTTTAATTTATTTTATTATGAATGAAGTTTTCATGTTTGTTTTTTTGCTTGTTTGTGCATGTTGGATACAAATGTAATTAATAAACAACATAATAAATATTATTTATTGTTGTGAAATCAAGTAAAACACCATGCACATTGCATTTTTTCGAATCAAAAAAACTTGTCCTGGGTCCTAGTTCTATTTCACTCACAGGACCGTATTTTTTATCCGACCGGAACAGAGAGACAGAGACACAGAGAATAAAATGATTCACTTAAACCGCAGCATTATTTAGCTTGAGAAGGTTATTTAATTGTACATCATCACCACCGTTATTCCCTTTCCTGCACCTAATGCTGCATAAGGCACTGCATTGGTACACCAATCGCAGCGTACCTTGATAATTTTCTGTTACATGAAAGCAAGATGATTAGTCTTACGGTTCAGGTACCAGTCCAGGGATTTGTAAATTCTAGAGCTTTTTAAAGATATATTTCAAGTTTTTGCCCATTTCATAAAATGTTAATCTAGTTGTGGTAGAGTAGGATTTAAACCTCGCATCTGTGAGTTTTCAGCACTACCACAGGACCAAAACTCGGTTCAAAAAACTGTTGTATCAGAAATTTTCTTATTTACAAAGGCGTTGCACTAACATAATGGAAGCCATGGGGATATCGGTTATTTATTTAGTGAAATATAAATCTCGCCTATCTTCCTAGGGATTTTCCGCTACGAATGCAAATTGTGAAACCTTACTAAGATCCAAAAGCACAAACTATGTTTCGAGATGGGAGTCAAAGAAAAAAAAATGGGTGTGCCCTGTTGTGACTTTGAAAGGAATTAATAAATGAGACGGTTGGAGAAAACTCCGGTGACAACTGTCATCAAGTGAAGGCGATGCGGTTGGGTGAGCTATCGTATGGACCACAAACGAGTTTTAACCGCATCCAGTCGGACATCAGGGAATTCAAAAGAATTAAAAGCAAGTAAAAAATATCATGTTATTAACGAAGTTAAATAAACTAAGAGCTATAGGCAACCCCCCCACTCTGACTTTTATCGGCTACGCTCAATGCGGTAGGTTTATTCTGATTTTAACAGTAGCGGAAGTAAACGTATTTTTATTGGTTTCTTAAGTATAACCGTTGCAGTTAATTTTTTTTTATATTTTCAATGTTCTTCTTCTTCTTTTCCACATCCCTTCCTAAGTGAAGCATGTGGACATTATCAGTTGCTTCCAGGAGACCCTATCGCCAGCCAGCACTCTCGCATCTTCCAATGTCAATCGAGCGCCCCTTAATTCCGCCGAATAAAGTCTAAAGATCGTCATTGACGGCCTTTCAGGACGGCGTGATCCCGCAGATTTAAAGAAGAGGCAACTAGGGTTTAGGTTCTCTTGAGGCATGCGCAGCACGTGTCCAAGCCAGGTCCATCATGGCATCCTCAAGACGCTCGTTATAGGAGGCTGCTGCGTCCGTTTTCGGACTTCAATGTTAGTTATAAAATCGAACCACCTTATACCTAATATTCTTCTCAAGAACTTACTCTCAAAACTCAGAAGTTGGGTGTTTTGAGCTTTGGTAAGGTGCTGAAATTCGCACCCATATAGGAGAACTGGCATTATACAAGAGTTGAATAATCGGCATTTCGTTTTGACCGAGTTTAGACTAGAGTTCCAGACAACACGCATCATGTTAAAAGTTACTTCAGGGACTCCTAGGCGGGTTGTGAGCTCTTCAATGTTACCTTTTAAAAATACAGTTAAGGTACTTAAACAAACAGGTAAGAACACATCCTTTTAATGTAGTAATTTTTTTTGTTGGTTTTTTAATGTTTTGGCTATTTAAAGAAGGCTTCACTATTGTTTTTTTTTCAATTTTAAACCGCATCCTGGGGCAATAAAAGGTTGTAGTTGTACCTCAGGGTACGTTCTGTTTATTTATTTTTTGTGATTGAAAGTCAAGAGTTTGTACAATATAATAATTTACATTAATTAATTAATCAAATTAACCGTATTTAGTCACACTTTTTTGACTAAGGGGTCAATAAACATGAACGTGAAAAAAATGTAATATGTGTTCACATAGTGTTTTTTCTGTATCAGGATCATCTTGTGGGTCAGGAGTAAGAGTAATGACCCATAAATTATTGCATAATAAAATGCAAAAGCAAAACTTGCCAAATTTTGAAGGAAAATTATTATTAGCTGTTTTAATGTTTGTGGAAACCAACCTTTCTCAATGGCAAAATGAAATAATTAAAAACGCCAGTAAAAACTTATATCTCAGTTATATTGGGTTGCCATAAAAGAAAGCCGCTGAAGCGCGCAACAAGCATTTCAGGCACTACAGGCAAACATTTCAAGAGAAACATGCAACCGTAAAGTAATAAATAGGCTATTTCTAAGCTCAGTCACACATATCACTAACTTGAGACCTTCCCTCACGAAAAAGACAATGCCTTTCACAAAAGTTGCAAATGAATTATTAATACCAGCTCAGCCTCACTCTGACAATGTTGACTCCGATTCAGAGGTTTCAGGAAACGAAAAGAATGAGCAGGATGATGAAGAACCGTGGTACTTAATGTCAAAGTCATCATCATAATAGATTCATAAGTTATGTTCTAGTTTGATTTTAACGAAAATAAAAATTTCAAATTTAAATCTCAATTTTTATAATGTAATTTTACGAAAATAAACATTTTGACTAAAAGTTTATAGTTTTTCTTAAATATGTTTATTGCAAAATACTTTCTAAAGGTAAAGTAAACTATGTTATCTATTTAGACTAATAAAATTGAAAAAAATCATTGTGTCCGACTAAATTGGCAAAACAGCCCTATATGCGGCGGGTGCCTCTCGCGAGCCCTAATCTCGCTTGCCTACTTTACAAGCCACCGGATTCTTGACACCGCGTCGTGAAGTCCACTGCTAAGTATTTGTCGGCACTGTTGGCAATTCATGTTAGAACTGCGTGAAGCAAACCTAACTTGGAGGGATACACATGAACTAGCTGCCGACAGATTCCTGTAAGCTGTTTGTGGATACCATATGCTCCAATTGGCATCGGACGTCGAATGATGGTGATGGCAAATTTCGCCACTGCATAAGATGGATAACAGTAATTCTTTAAATAAAATGTTTGAATGAAAAAATCTTTTTTAAATATTGATTGATTTCAGATAAAATTTATAAGGTATTGCGTTAGCAATAACAATGTTGAAATATTTTGCAGATAAAAAGGATGCTTTTTGGTTCCAAAGTAAATGAAAAAAGGACAGCACAAAAGGGTTTGAATAATTCAACAGCACATCTACACATATCGGCCGTCTGTCTTTTACTTAAACACCCTCCACGCTCCACAAGGCGAGTGCCTGTTTACTATTTCATCCTAAAATACTCAGGTTTGACTTTTAAAATATATAAACTATCCACACGTAAATAGTTAGAAATCTGTTCGAAAGTGTTTCTAAATTCACAGAACACGTAAGTTAAATCATATTATAATTACCATATTCGTACTCATTGGCATTGTATCGGTTCTCCAAATGCAGCCAGTCGATATTTAAATAGAGGTTGTTCGTAACAAATTAAAACAAAAAAAACCCACTTTTTACGGTTAAAAATTACCCTTTTATTATTATTTCATATTTTATTTAGTTCAATGAATAACAAAATCTAATTTTACGTTTACAACACAATATTTACATTTATACTTATTATAAAATTGCTTATTTAAAGGGCGCGAAATAGGTAAACAGGGTATACTGTGGGCGTAACGACTGGAATAATACAGGTATTCAAATATTTATCCTGGGTAAAAAAAGGTAAAGTTTACTATTAACCATATATGAAAACAGATAATCATACCTTAATATGGGTGAAAACGCTAAAAATGCCTTTGTTTAAGGCGAAATCAAAAGTACTTTATACAAAAGATGTGAAGAACATTATACTTATGTGTATTTATTCTGTCATTTAGTTAAACATTACTAATGCATTTTTTTATAATTTTTCACATACTTACTTTCCTACCTGCTAACAAGCTACTAAAATAGAGGTTAGCGGGTTATTCTTTAACTTTTAAAAGACTGGGCCAGATAACATCGTGTTACCCTAAGCAAAAGACAGAATATTTGGTTGAAAAAAAAAAACGTAGAAACAGTTTGTCAATTAATCTTTTTTCCAGTATTTTTAAACATGATAACATAATTAACATATTACAACAGAGATGAAGAACATTTAAGAGAAGGTAATGTAGAAGTCTAGGCATCTACAGGGCTTATGACCTGTCAATGGCTGGTTTAAGTGGCCACTTCACACACTGTGTAACATTCACCATTCTGCCCATATTTAAACATCGTTATTCCTTAAATTCTTTCATCTGTTGACGTTTGTGAAGTTAAAAAGCTAAAACCTTTATTTATGCGGGTGAGATTCATCTAATTTTATTTATTCACCTACATACTAGGCAATGCCTGGAAATGTTACTTTTTCAATTTCTTCTTTTCGTTTGAGCAAAATAAATTTAAAATCATAAATACGTCCGTCAGATAACTAGCGTGCACTCCTGCTCACTACCAATAACCGACTAAACGAATTTCTTCTTGGTTTTTGTCTCTTTCACACAAACACCGATCACAGAACAGCGTCTCTGTCTTGTTTGTTATAAGTCATATTCTCACGCTCTTTCTTATACAGTAAAACAGATTTACGGTGGTATTGGCATCACCTTTATTCATATAACTATTCTTCGCATGGCATGGATAAATACTTTTTGTATTAAAATCCAGTATATTTGTAAAAATTTAACTTTCCAAATCCAATGTTAAAATATCGATTTGAAGATTACAAAAAATACAACTTCATCATGTTAATAAATAAGAGAGACATATCACGCCTTGAACTCGTATCTTATGTTGGTACGTGTTACACAACAGTTAATTCACGGGTCGCTAGCCTACTGCCTCTTCTGAATGAATTGCGGGTTAAATACAGGCAAAATAAAATGATTGTTACACCATTTATCTGGCACTTAACTCTCTCAACGAATTTCAGATAACAATAGTAGAAAATTATCAAATATCTCAGGTAATGCTCAGATATCCACAGTCTAAAGGAAATTACTATCTGCGTCGCCAAACAAGGGAACGATAATTCATAATTTACAGGTCCCAAATCCTACTCTTTCATTTCTCTCCTCCAAATCCGCAGTTCATTAAGCAATAACTGTTAATTAAATGAGTGCTATTATCACGGAATAATAATTCCGAGGGAACAAAATAATTATACACAGATTTACTTCTTTGAATATTTCGCCAAGCGCTATTTTCTTTTGATACCGAAACCAAAGAAAGATGAAGTGGAGATACGAATTGGTTAATTTAATTTAACCGAGCACCGCGTTTAAATAAATTTAATATATACGCAATTATATTGACGGACAAAAAGAGCGGAAAGAATCAAGTGGCTTTCGACAAAATGGTCCAAATATTTTTTTTATATTATATTTTAGGAGAAAGAGTTTTAAATGGTGGAATTAATTTATTTATATCATATTTAAATTTATTTCAACAACCGGTCATTGGCTGGTTTACGTGACCACTTTAAACACAGTGTAACATTCACCATTCTGCCTAAACCAGCCAATGACAGGTCATAAGCCCTGTTAATACCTAGACTTCCATATTCCCTTCTCAAAAATGTTTTCCCTCTCTGTTGAAATAAATTTAATTATGAATTACTCCTTAGGGAGGAAATCCAGCCAGTCTGCAAGCATTTGGACATACTCAAACATTGTTGTATTTATATCACGTTCTTACAATGTAACGAGGTGTTATGTTTTAGGTCCTGACAAGCTAGAAATTTTCTTAATTTGGGCAAACATTTTTGAATCATGTGTTTTAAATTAAAACATTAAATTTTATTTAATATTATAAAACAACTTATATCCTTTTCTGTGTCTACCGGTTTCGAGACGTACCCGTCTTTTTGTCAGGACACCAATTTAACAAACATGGAAAACCCACTATGCACCTTTACCATAGTTGTCGCATAAATATATAGAACCAACATTCAAATCGCCATCTTGGTTTTATATTTTGTGTTTGGTGTATCTGAAACCATAAAAAAACACGGGGGCACAGTTTTATCTGCTATCTTTGGGCGCACTGCATACAAATATAGCTAATTTTGAAAAACGCAAAACTTACCGATACAGACAATTTTATTTTGATACTCTGTCTAAAAAATAAACAAAGTCAGTTCAGTTTTGAGGTGCGGAAAACGGGAAAACGAAATGTTGATTTTATCTATTCTAACATAAGGTCTGACATGCAGTTGTATTTTTCGCATGGTATTGGGTAGACATTTGCAAGACAGTGACAGGAAAACAATGATCGAAAAACTATTTATCCAAATTCTCTGTCCTCACAATTTATGTAAACCAAAAGACAAAAATAGTAATGTATATGTACACATATAAATTGGATTAAATACAAATATTCGATTCTGATATCAAATATTTGATTGTGTTCATTAAATCGATTTACAATTTCATACTAAAATCAAGGAATTGCAAAACATTGCCGGGTTCAGTTCGTGAGTTACAAATACAACAATTTTTTTAATATGTCTAAATGCTTATAGACAGACTGGATTTGACTCTCTAGGGACTTTTTAAGAGCTAAATTTATTACAACAAGGCAGAATATTGAATGTTACACAGAGTGTAGCCATTTAAACCAGTCAATGATAGGCCACAAGCTCTGTAAATCCCTAGACTTCCACATTTATTTCTGAAAAATGTTTTCCCTCTCTGTTGCAATAAATTTATAGTTGTAAACAGAAAATGGGAATCAAATTTTGGCAAATTGAGGCTCAAACCTTGAATCTGTGAGTCCAGGACACTGACACATAACCATTGTATTTCTAAATAAGGATGGTTTATTTCTAGAATGTAACAGAACACGATAATTTCGACACATTAAGGCTTGTCTTTAATGTCGACGTTCGTATTTATTTATACTTCTAAGAGGATCTGTGTCCACCTGTGAACCCATATAAGGAAGGACACGAGAGGAATAATATGAACAAGGTTTACTCAATTTGTGTATAGAGCAACCCTCATTTTAAAACCGCTTGAATTGACACAAAAAGCGGGACAAAATGTTTTCGGAATAAGTGATGAATTTTACAGCACCCGCATTGTTGACGTGATTTGCATCACAAGTATTCAGGATCAAAAGGCAAAGGTTGTCTACAATTCTTTGAGTATCGTGATTCAAAGACTTGTCTGCAAACTCATATTTTATCCTCTTTATTGACAAGGAAGTGTTGAATTAGCAGATTTACAATATATTTTATGAACTAAACACAGATAAATATAAACAAATTACTATAGGTTTTACATATGTTTTTAGTTATGGATTCATATTTCTACTGCTACGGAGAATATTGTTAATATTCGTATTACATGGTCAGATAATGGTACAAGATCTTGAGCAAGATTTGATTAAGTGAACACTGTTATATTATACTGAAATTCGGTTAAATCTGTGGTCAAATTCAGAAAAACTAAAACACGTCGTATTTTTCAACAAACAGTCGAACCAAGATTTGCGCACATCCCACGCCTTCAACTGTCAACGCGTATTTCGACCTTATACCGTTTTTTGTCTCATATATAGTCGAAAAATGAAATGTCTTCATAAATGGCATCAAATAATCTTTGTTTATTATAATAAATTCGAAAAAAAAACATTTTTTCTTTTATAAATACAAAAAGCGAATATTTTATAATATTCAATTTGCAGTTTTATTTGAATTGTTGATTTGGGATGAGTTTTTAAGTTAAAAAGTGCCATTTTCAAAATAAGTAAAATGTAGATACCAACTTGTGCCAGAAACCCAACAATATTTAGTTACGAAGATGTTGAACTTGCTTTTTTTTGTTTATTATTTTTATTTTTATTTATTTGGAAGTTAACAAGAATACATAAAATACATACATTTTTTAAGTAAGCATAACTAACGTTCTTTATATATATTCTCAATTATAGAACTCCACCATCTTTCATAAATTATATAAAATAAGCGTGTAAAATAATAAAGTTTAAGTTTAGTGAAAGATAAAAATAAAGATTGAACTAAAGAAATAAAATTGAGTTAAACATAAGAAACAACAATTTTTTTTTTAAAGAAAAGAAAAGAGAAATTATAAACATATAAGATATATTTATACTTTGTTATTCTAAATATAAAAAAATAGATACATGTATTTAAGTCCCGAATTAAGTTATAGTAAACCACAGATTTCACCAAATTTTGGTATTACATAACAGTGTTCACTGAATCAAATCTCGCTAAGGATCTTGTACTATTTTCTGACTATGTAGTTCGAACATTAACAAAATTCTTTGTTGCTTTAAATGTAATTTATGTGTTATAAAAGTATATAGTATATAGTATATAGTATACTAAAAGTATAAAAGAAACTAGAAATAACGGTGTAACTGATGATAATTCTTGCATTTCAAAAGCAATGTTTTAAATAAATATACAAAATCGGCCACATTATGCGCCATGAGGGTCTCTTGCATGACATAATAGAGGGAATGGCTGAGGGGACAAATTACAGAGGGCGTACCTGACAGGAGTATTTGGAGCAATTGTGCAAGAATTTAACCTGCACCACATATAACGAGTTGAAGAGGGCTGCAGAGAATAGAGACCAATGGAAGACGAGATGCAGGACTTTGCTGCAAACGAAGAAAACAAAAAAAATAGATATTTTTTAGTGAGATGCCATCTTTGATGTGGCCTAGTGTGAGATTACGGATTAATCTGAGGGTTTTGAGCTTTTTCGAGTTGTACAGTTTTTTAGAGCGTTATGGTCGGCGATAAGAAGTCATAGGTTAAACTTATGTACTTGTATTTGTTTGTAATTATTTTGTAGTCTTTGTAATTTTTGTAGTACTGTAATGTTTCCATTTCCCTAAAAATATATGCAATACACTTGATTTATTTGTAATGCGCAAATAATGAATAAAAAATATAAACGCTTCGGCTCGACGATTAAATAAAAATGTAGTAAAAAATAGTAGTTTCTTAAATCAATACGCCACACATCGGAATTGAAATTTCTGCTAGAACAGCTTTATATTCAGTACTTAAATCACTTCCAGACTCCTCGATCTAGAATTCTTATGCAATATGCAACGTCCGCCTTGTGTTGGAGCCTAGTCTGCATTGCGAGTTTGCATTTATTTAGCACTTCAATTTTCACCTCAAGTGCGCAAAACCCACCGCCTTTGTCGAATACTCCCGTAATTTTGGTTTAATGGACCCATTGGCGTAATAAACACCCATGGAAAGAGCCGGGTAACACCTAAATGTAATGCGGCGCGTACTTATGAGCAAGAAAACAAGAATTTTAAATTGAAATACCCAATAAAGACTTTGTTAAATTGAGTAAAGTCCGAATTGTCGTCCATATTTCTCTGTATTGGGTAGTCGAGAAACGATTTTCTAAACTGTAGAATGGATTTCTTTTATGCGGAAAGAATTTATTGAAGAATGAATGTTGATTCTGGTTAAATTGGATTTTCTTCAGAGGTGTAAGTCGGGAAACATTTATCTTTAGCAATTTAACCGAAATCAGAACTATTTAAATTTAAGTCAAATTTTATTTATTAGGACTGGATTTTTGTACGCTTTTAAACTGTTAATATATTGATATCATTTTAAATGAGTTAAAAAAATTGGTACATATATGCTAAATGTTTTTTTTGCAAGGCGCTAACAACTGAAAATAATTGTATTATTGTTTATAAAACGCTATCCGTATAATAACAATAGTTTATCGATTTTTTCTCAAAACCGCATGTTATGTTTATGAAAATTATTTTGGGTTTACTTTAACGGAATAATCTTACAACCCGATTGGTCAAAATATTAATGTTTAATAAAATCTTCGTTAAATATAAGAAGTTTCTGATTTTTTGTAAGAAATTGATATTTTGTGTTTGTTGGAAACCCTGTAATATTTTTTTAGTAATTTGAGTTCTTGGGGTCAGATTCAATAAAGAAAATTGACAAATAATAGCCGAAGGCTAACACGAGCATCCTTTTGTTTTATTAAAAAAGAGTAATTGATTTGTAGGTATTCTTCAAATTGAAAAACTAAGAACAAAATATAAATAACAACGGAACCGTTTTTCGTCAATGTAACAGTAAAAAAATGGTAAATAACTAATTGAAACACATGTTTAATTATGTTCAAACAATGATGGTCAAAGAAAGATTGACATGTTGAAATAAATCTATATTTTAGAGGCACAAATAAATAAAATTACTTTGTTTTATGAACCACTTTTTTATTGTCACAACCGACTGGTTTTGACAACTGCACGTTGCCCTCATCAGGGTTATATAATAACTGAGTTATATTTCTAAAATATAAAAATGAACTTCAAAGTTAGTGCTACAAACATAAAAAAATAAAATATGTATATATGCATAAAAAAATTTAATATTATAAATATATAAATATCCCTTAAGGGCGCGAAATAGGCAAACAAGGTATACTGTGGGCGTAATTACTGGTATTAATATTGTATTTGAATATTATAAAAATACGTACGCCAAGAAAGCAACATTTATAAATGAATTACTTGTTCTATATTATGTAATGCGTGAACACATACTCATACCGAAATATGACCAAAAACGCTAAATATGTCTTAGCTGTGGGCACAATAACAAAGATTTATCGGAATATTTACTTCAAAATAATAAAAAATGAATTAAAACATCTATTTTTTCTATAATTAACATTTTTAATGTTCATTGATTTTGCAGTTCGCCATTTTCATACATTTTTTATAGAGTGCGCCAAATGAATATCTGTCGAACGTAAACTCGTCTTTAAAAAATAGTCAGACATAAATTTGGAGTCGGACAGAGGTCACGTCGCTTGAGGTATTGTTGATGCATCTACCTACGAAACACGTGTTTTTGTGATTCATATAAAATATCTCACTCACGCGTTATCGCTAGCCTCGTGCCTCTAATTATGTTTTATTTTTATATCGTAGAGCATGTTTGGAAATATATATATGAAAGTAAAAGAAGCTAGAATTAGTTGCCAAGAAAAATGTATGTAGTGTTCTATTTTTTTTGTTGTGCGACTAAATAATGGCGTGGTAGAATTATGTATGTTGAAAGTAGAAATTAATACTTATAGAACGGAACGTGTATTTTTTTTTGCATTATTCGTATCAAAAAATATTTTAATAGATATTATTTTTGAATTATAAACAAACTAACCTTTACACTTTTGCAAGAGTTAGAAGAAACTATAAAACGCCACACCACTATATAATTACATACTAAGGATTTCATCTTCTTTACATATTTTGCTATGCACGTTTTCTTTCAGGTTTTTGTCAGTAGATGGTAGTTATGTTTATCAATTACAAAATAACGAAATTTATCCTGGGGAGTTTTTGAAGAATAAAAAAAAATTAAATAATAAAATCAAAAGTTATTTACAACTCCTTAAAAATGGAATAACTGAGTAAATTTTAGAAAACGCAAATATTTTTTTGTTTAAATAAATATCAATAAAAGCAAATAGACTATAAACGAATCAAGTCGATTTATTCAAAATTTATTAAAAATTTTCTCTCAACTTGACTCAAAAATTAGAAGTCACATAAAGCTTGAATAAAGTGTACTTTTTTGATTGATATTTTATCTTAAATGAATTAATGATAATACAAAAATTATTATAGAAGTTCTTTCCATATATGCAGATTAATCCGATATTTAAATTAAAGACCATTCTGTGCTTCGACATAGCAATACAATTTCCCTTCTTTGCATTTTCTCAGCTACATAATCCATAATTCATGTCTTTGTTAACTTTGCTAATGTCTGTATTATTAAGTATTTTTTATTCGTCCGGTCCGCTGTAACCGCCTTCCTAATTCTTATTAGTTGATCGTTAGACGTAAATTGCGTTATCATTATGACTTCACATCGGCTACCTGAGGGAAATCACGGCTTCTCATCATAGTTCCTTCTCTACCTAACTTAACTGTCTACTCCTGACTAGCCAGACTTAAACAAGAATAAATTATGCGAATTTCACCCTACTTCATCCGCAATAGTCCTCTTTTCACCAAAATTCATTATAATTAAGAAAATTACTAAAGACTGTCAGAAAATCAATAAATTTAGCATTATGCATTATTTGTTTTTTTTATTCAGACTTCTTAGCATGTAATTTTTTCCCTTCATATCATTAGTTTAGATCTCATTACAACTAATAAAATAAACATTTGGTTGAATCTAGTGCTAAAAATCAAATATTTTACAGAAGATGCAACTTTTATTTTTTATTTTAGGAATAGGAAAGGAATAACCTGCTAAGCCTCTATATTGAGGCGTGTCAGCCGGTGGGATAGAGAGGATATAGAAGGAGGTAATAAAAATTACACCACAACACCCAGACCAATTAAGAAAAAATCTTTTTTGTTTTTTTTCATGCAACTGGCGGGAATCGAACCCGCGACGCCAGTTTCACAGTTGGCCGTCTAACCAACTGCGTTTATATTAAAAAATAATAAATATATTGTTTTAGAAATAACAATTTATGTAATTGATCAATCACTCTAAAACTCCGCAAGCAACTTGCCAAGACATGTATGGAGCATATTGATGTACGGTTGTGAGATATGGTGCCTTACCGAAAGATATAAAAAAAGACTAGAGGCCTTTGAGATGTGGTGCTACAGAAAAATATTAGGAATTTGCTGGAGAGACCACATCACTAATGACGAGGTTCTCAACAGAATCGAAGAAGGTAGGCACCTAATCAAAACCATCTCAGAGAGGCGAACCCAATGGATCAACTTCATTTGCGCCATGAGGGTTGCTCCTGCACGACATCATAGAGGGAATAGCTGACTGGACAAATTATAGAGGGCGCTCCCGACGGGAATATTTGGAGCAAGTGTGCGAAGATTTAAACTGCGCCTTATATGTTGAGCTGAAGAGGGCTGCATAAAATAGAGACCAATGGAGGACGAGATGCAAAACTTTGCTGCAAACCAATAGCCAAGATTAAGACTACAAAGAAGCATAATTTAACAGAACATAAATATTGCACGAGCTCGATGACAATCTGCTACAAACTGCACAATCTAAAGTCTTACATTTAATGAAAGTAAATCAACTAAATGTCCAAATTTAAAAATTTACGAATGTGATTTTAAAATTTGTGTTTATGGTGTAAAGGAGTGGACAAGAACAAAGGAAGGATTTAAAAGAAAACGAAATCTTAAGTCAAAATACTGTATAAAAACAGTTAAAAGAACATGTTCAAATTTTCCATTAACGGGTTTAATATTTTGTATCCTTATATTATGTGTACCTTTATATTGACTGAAAAAAATGCATATAAAAGTATACGTTTTGCTGATGCTACAGTTATTATATATAAAAGCAGAACCTGGACTGAAATCTATAAAAATGCAGGAAAAAATTGAGATGGATAAAATCTGTCTTGATTTAAATTTACTTGCTCTTGATGTAGGCAAAACCAAACACCTTATTTTGAGCATAAACAAATCAGGCCAACCACTAAGTTATCCTCACATACCGATTAATATGTGCGAAATAAGAAGTCAATCATTGCGGCATGCCGAAGCGAATTGGTATTTAGGTATTAAGATTGACCAAAATCTCGGTTGGGAATCACATATTGATATATTTACTGGTAAGATAAAGATACGTATTTTCTGCTTTAAACTATTTAGGAATATTCTCAGCTTGAAACGACTACAAAACGTCTATTTCGCACTTTGCCAAATAACAATTAGATACGGTATATTGGGCTAGGATGGAGCCGCTTAACCTGTACTTGATCCATTAATTAAAGTCCAAAAGACGATAATTCGAATCATTTTCAAAAATCATTTCAGTGTCAATCAGAACCGCTATTTAAAAAAATTTAAGTTTTGAATGTGAGGAGGTTATTTATAATGTCTCTGTTAGAAAATATCCAAGACAAAAAACCTCAATTTAAAATACAATGCAAAAGAATTAGAGCCATAACTAAAGTTGGTCTTGCGGTTCCTCAAATAAAGACAATATTAGCCCAAAGGCACTGAAGCTTTATATGACCTACAAAAAGACATCTCTTAAGGTTGCTAACTCTTTCAAAAATAAATTTCCAGTTTAATAAAAAGGGTGGATTATTGGAATAGGAAGAAGTCAGTTGAAAGGGTCCTAAGAATAAGAATTTGATGCTGCTTTCAATAATCAATATTTATTTTACATTAATTTATTTTTGTTTTCGAGTATTTTATAATATGCAATCCCCCTTTACACTTGGTTTTAGTTTTGTGAATTAAGACATTACATGCCATTTATTTATTTATTTTATTAACACAGTAAATGTATTTAATGGTTTTTTATCATTGTTTCTAATTTACTTTATAAAGTTTTTTTTTTCATATTTATCATAGTGGTTGCGTGAGTAGTTAGTGGAATTAAGTGGTTGTGGCTGGATGGACCGCCAGTTGATGAAAGGCCACCTATCCTACCCATCCTGTGATTTCCCAAATTCCAATGTTTGTTTATTTTCCTCGTATCTATGGCCATTGGTAGCTACGGTTGCTATGAAAACAATTTTCCATATTCATAGCTACCAACATCAACAATATATTTTTTTTCTTCCTTTAATTATTCCTTTTTCTCGTCTTTTAATCACCTGCCCGCATCCGCACACCTTTACATTTTCTGACCACCGCACTGCCACATTCACCTTTATATTTCCCAAAAAACTAGTGAAAGCGATGTGATCACCAAAATAGGGAAACACTACCCAGAAGGCAGGACTTGGAGAAAGCATCCTAGTTTGTTTGGCCGTATGCCGTTCTTGTCCGTATCTGCCATTAACGCGCAAACACACCTTTTCTTACCCCGCAAAAATTAACATGGGTTAACGATTCAGTCAAATAATACCCATGAAAGTTTTTAATCGCCACCCCACAAGGTAAAGTAATATACTGCTTATTATTATATTATTAATATGTATTTTTTTATCCTAGGAATATTGTCTTGCAATTTTACATGTCAAGTACTTACTTATTTAATTTTTTTTGTATTGCAAATATGTACTTGAATTTATATTGCCAATAAACGCCGTATAAACTAATATTGTCTTAAATGATATATAATTTATTATAATCATAACATTACATACTTGTAATTCAAAAAAAACATTTATAAAAAATAAATGAACTTAAAAATTTATGTAATCATAAGAGACACACACTTTATTTGATTGAAATATAATTTCAATAAATTATTGTGTTATTGCAAATTATCTCACAATTTTGAGCGATAAAAGTAAAAAATAACACCAATAGCTCAATAAGAGCTTGTTAAAGAAATTAAACATCACTTATTCAACATAAATCTGCACTGTGCTATTTTATTTAACAATGTTTTGAGTTTGTTCAAATGTCGGTGCCTGAACTTCAATTTATATTATTTTATTGTTAAAAATAAATTATAAATTACTAGTATTTTAATCTGGTGTGCAAATAATTAATATTTTACCGCTTATTTCTCGTTTGGGAGTAAATTAGAGGATGTGGAAAGGGGTCAACGATGAACTCTAAATTCAAACAAAGAAATTTCAGGTTTTTGGTCCCAAAAACATTCGATAAATTGGCCGAACATTTTAAAACTGTGGCCCGGTACAATTGTATTCCTTTGTAAAAAAATGGTTAGTAGATTTTGGTAGATAGAAGTAACAAGATTTTCTTAGACATGTTGATAAATAACGTATATAAATATCTCATGTTTAAATATAATTTTGCACTGTATGCAAAAATGTCTGCCTATAAACACGTTGTAACATAGAAAGGTAGAGTATACACGATCTAGAGAAATCTATTACCACCTTAGAGTAATAATTTAATGGAGTAGCTCATACGAAAAAAAACATTTTATGATTATTGCCCACGAAGTTAGCTTTAGATTACAGCGATACAACGGGCCGTAGGTACATGGGTTGAGAATTGCGGGCGCTAACCGAAACCGTCCATTATTTGTTTGTTGTTAAACTAAAAACCAAACCAAAATATAAACCAAAAACCAACCGAAACCAGGCCAAACATTTGGAACGCTTTGTTCTTTGCAATGGAGCTTAAGGGCTTCTCTAGAGGATTATTATTATTATTTTTTTTAATTTGAAAATTTATTTATAAACCCTTACCGATTATTACATTAGTTTTACAAAAAATAATATAACATTTTTTATTCATTCTCTGTTCAAAATAATATTTTTTACATCTTTTGAAAAATTTGTCCGAGTCTTTTGTTAAGTTTTTGTCTGGTAGTTTATTGTATAATTTCAGTCCTTGGTTTATTAGTCTTGATTGTCCTTGTCTTGTTTTAGAAAGTTGTAAATGGTATTTGTCTGATATTCTCGTATTATGTCCATGTTGACTACAATTTTTGACAAGTTTTAGTTCTTCGTCTACAATTACATTAGTGGCTAATTTATGGATACATTTAAATGATTCTAGTTGAAAGAGTTCAATTATTCTGAGATTGCCACAAAAATGTGGTAGATTATAAAAATTGTTATGTTTTGTTAATAAATCATTGGTATTATTTATTTTTATTTATTTGACACTTTATATACATATACAATAAATATACATATAAGGGCGGGCATATTGCCTTAAGGCAATTTCTTCCTACCTACCCAAACCGTTCAGTTTGAGAAAATTATAAATACATGGACATATTGAATCTTACAATTATATACAAAAATTAAAAGCAAAGATTAACAAAAATAAATATATGTATAAAAAAAAATAACACTTTACTATGAAGAGAGGAGAGGGGATGGGAAGGAAAGAAGAAGGATAAAGGAACAATTTAAATATTTAGATAGTGACATTTCAATCTTGACTTAAATGTAAATAAAGAAGGGGCGTCTCTAACATTAGTGGGTAGATTATTCCACAATCGAGCGGCTACTACTGTGAAAGAGGAGGCAAAAAAAATAGAACGATGACAGGGTATTAAAAGGGTTCTCTCGTTACAAGAACGAAGAGATAGTCCGTGTTGTGAAAGAGGTTGGATGAGCTCTCTCAGATAATTATTGTGTAGTATCAATTTTTAGTGAGAATATCATAACTTTTTTTTGTGGTTGCACTGCAGTATATTTAAATTTTCATCGCTTGAAACTTTTATCTCTGAACTTCCAAACATTCTAAAAAGAGAACCAACTTGAAATAAAACAATAGGACTGCTTAATGTTACTAAGCCTGGTTTGAATGCGAACATTAATAAACAAAATGTTACAGAACAAGTGCATTTCTCGCTGAATCCTCCATGACGAGTGACGATATAACATCGTTTAAGAGAATCGTCTCAGTAAAGTTGGTTGGCTTTGTTCCATCAGAAGCCTGTCATAGATACAATGATGAAATGAATATCTGTGAAGCCTTTCGTCTTGTACGAATAATTCTCAATTCTAATTAATTTTATGAACGCGAAGTGATCCGTCTTAAAATTGTTTTAAGACAACGTTTGTTTATGCTTACCCGATCTCATATACCATAATCATTCCCCTTTCCGCACCCAGTGGTTCATAAGGCAATGCATTAGTAAACCAAACGCAGCGTAAATCGATCGTCTTCTACATGAAGGTAAGCTGTTCAGTCTTTAGCTTCAGGTGCCTGTCTAGAAACAGTGAAATACTGCTGTCACAACAATTATTTCACGTCCACCCTGCCAGGAATTAACCCTTGGACTTCAAGCGGCAGATGCACTAACCACTACAATACGTGGCGGACTTATCTCCACTTAGGATTTTTTACCTTTTTTAGAATATTTGCCGGTCGAAAACATTCGTCCAGGTTCTGGTTCTATTTCACAAACTAAACTGTATTCATCACAACCCAGACACGGATTAAAAGTGCGTTTATATTATTAAAACCATAAATATTTTGAGCTCGTCCAAATGTTTGTAGACAATGTTTAGAATTAACCCTATAAAAAGTCTGGATTTCACCCCCTAGGGAGTCATAGAAATATGAACATTTTCCCTTCACTAAAATGTTCTCCATCCCTGTTATAATTTGTTGATCTTAATGACTACCCAGGGGGTGGAATCCAGTTTTTTGTCTACAAACATTTGGGCAAACTCAACATTTTGTAATAAAACCAATTAGTCCAAGAATTTTGAAAATTGGAAAATCGTTTTCAGGCGTTGCCTAGTATGTGAAATAATTCGATCTGATAAATATCTTCACAACAATAAAGGTCTCAGCTTTTTAACCTTATTAAAACTAACAAATGGAAGAATAGAAAAAAATGGATGTTCAAACATATACAAAAAGGTGAATGCTGCACAGTGTGTAAAGTGGCCAATTAAACAAGCCAATATTAGGTCAACATAAGCACTGTAAATGCCTAGACTTACACATTCCCTTTTCTAAAATATTCTCCATCCCTGTTGTAATTTGTTAACCCCTAAGAAGTAATTAAAATTAATATACTTTAATTTTGGTTTTAATTTTGATTTATTTTTGCACCACAACAGGCCAGGAGGCTCAATTACAGTGGTGAATTACACCACAAAACACCCAGACTTGCGAAAAATCACATTGTAATTATTGTGTTCTCACCGGGAATCGAACCCGGAACCTTCCGTATGTGAGTCCAGCGTCTTGACCACTGCACTACGGAGGCCGCGAATAGAGAAGAATAACATTTTAGAGAGTTAAATATGGAAATCTAGGCATTTACAGGGCTAATGGGCTGACATTGGCTGGCGTAAGTGACCACTTTACACGTTTTTAGGCGTTACCTAGCAGGTGAAATAATTCAGTCAGATTAATCTCACCCACATAAATAAAGGTTTCAAGTCTTTAAATTCACAAAAACCAACAGATAGAAGAATTTAAGAGATATGGATACTTAAACGGTGGAAAAATTGTGATTATTTCTATGTGTAGCAACCTTAATGAGCCGACGAAAGATCATAAGCCCTGTAAATGCCTAGATTTCTAAAATGTCCTGTATAAAATGTTCTTCATCTCTGTCGTAACACGTTTATGTTACATATTATAAAGCAGATAGGGTTGACATTGATCCTTAAGTCTACTAAAAAAGTCAAATAAGAAATAAGAATATTAGAAAATAAATTCAGTTGTAACTTGATAAAAATATGTGAATCTCGGCGTCTCCGTTTCAACAAATGGAAAACGTCCCTTAAACGCTTCCTTTAAATGCTCATCTCGTTAGTAAATGTCAAAATAAATTGTACAAATCATTCTCTACTTGCCGCAATTTCCCGTTTAGACGGTTTTCCGGGTAAAAAATATGAAACCCCTCGAATAAAAATTTGGCCCTTGTTTTCTGTGCTCCCTGCCCCCACTTCCCTCGCCGCCCCGCGCAGGCCTACGCCCCCGGCAAATAAGCTCTTGACTTGACTTGTGGGTCGCAGGGCGCGGAGCCCTTCTGTCAGTCAGGTTTCAATTTCAAAACCTCTCGACTTATATTATTTTTAACCTAAGGATATGTTTGTTTTCCGTACGTGGAGATTGTTTATGGTAGTGTGAGCGTTAACAAGAAGATTGGAAAAATACTACCAAATTTAATTATCCCATTTATTGACAATACGGAAAATTTATTGGACATAAAAAAATGTTTTTTTAATTGTGCGAAGTTAGGTGTGCTTTTAAGAGGCCACCTAAAAGTAAACTGGGAACATAAAAGTGGCCACCTAAACCAGCCAATGACAGGTCATAAGCCCTATGAATGCCTAGACTTCCATATTACCTTCTTTAAGGTATTCTCCATCCCTGTTCTAATTTGTTAATCTTAATGTCCCCCGAGGGGTTGAAATCCAGTCCTTTGTCCACAAACGTTTGGAAAAACTCAAATATTGTAATAAAACCAACTGGTCGAAGAAGAAGTTTAAAAATTGGAAAATTGTTTTCAGGCGTTGCCTAGTATGTGAAATAATTCAGTCAGATGAATCTCTTCACAACGAAAAAAATCTCAGCTCTTTAATGATTTAACGTATTTTCCATCTTTGTTGTTATTTGTCAAAAATAAACTACTTTAAATGACGTCGCAAGTTTTTCCTTATTAACCAATGATAGTGTTATGATAAATTTACGAGAAACCAACTCACAAATCAAGAAAACTTACCCAAGAAAACTATTTTTATAAAATAAATAATACAATTTTAATCACTATTTTCATTTCCACCTACCGGTTTCAAAGTTAAACAAGATTCTTTCTCAAGGTTTACTTAACATTCAATAAAACAGGAAAGAATTCATTAGTTTTAAGAATATTTTCAATGATACAAATAGGAAGTATTTTTGTCTTGAAAGACAGGAGTGGACAAAAAGAAATATTGTTTATTTGGTTATTTTTTCTTATTATAAATCGCTTTTGTAATTTCTAAGATTTGAAAACTATTTTAATTTATAACTTGTATGAAAATATAAATGTTTACCTAATTCAAACTGAATGAGTTTAAAACACAAATATTTCATGTTTTTTTTAGTTGATGAATAAATCGAAATCCTTTTTTAAGCTTTGCTTAGAATATGAAAACACATGAACTATAAGCTCTAGCCCAAAAAGGTCATTTTTAGCCAGCCGGGACCTGAAACAATGAACCTCTGTTTATATAACCTGATACCGTGTAATCTGAAAACCAACAGAATTGAAAAAAAAGAATTGCGATTTGTTTGATACATATTGGATGTAAGTAATAAGAAAATTAGTTAAGGATAGTAATATAAATATTATGCGATTCCATTGAATCATTTATAAATCTTTTGAAATATTTAAGCCTAAACTTGATTTATTTTTTTCTGTTTTGTGGATAAATATTTTTATTTTTTTATAATGTTATTTTTATTTATGGGGAAAGTATTCGATAAACACATTTACCTCAGCAAATCGGGTTTTTAGAAAAAGTATCTGCCCAATAGAAATCGATTGAAACTTTAGGCAAACTAGTTTCTAGCCTTGTTGAATTCTTCGTCTATTGAGCCTACTCCTAGTAAAATAAAAAATTGTTAAGTATTTGTTTTGCCATTTTGTCTTATATGAAATATATCTACAAATAAATATATAAATTGTACGAGTTTTGAAATAAATTCAGATAAATCTCACCCACGTCCATAAAGGCATATTTTATTTCAGAATTAAATATTTACACAGCAAACTGAGCCAACTATTATTTTTAAGAATAGATATCTCAAAAAAAATATTGGATGTGCGGTGGTTTGGCTTCGTAAGGAATTTTGAAATAACACAATGGATACAGCGACCTCCGGCGATAACATAACGGCTGACTGGCCTACATCCTTACTCATTATTATCTTTCCACACCTAATGGTGCATAGGGCACTGCATTGCTACACCAATCGCGGCGTACCTTGATCGTTTTTGTTACATAAAGGTTATATGATCAGTCCTGCGCTTCAGGTCCCAGTCCAGGGACCATGCAATATTCTAATGTAAAAACACCCTTTCAAATAAATATTTCATTTCAAACTTATCGGGAATCGAACTAGAGACGTCTTGCATGGTAAGCAAACGCATAGACGACTTTAGCAAAAGGCTGACAATATACAACGGTCTTAAACATGCCAGTTTACTTAACAATGCATCGGATTTTTGCGGTCCAGATGCCCAAAATTGAGACCAGTTGTTGGTTTAACTAACGATGTTTTGAGTATGTTTAAATATAAGAATGGATTATATCCACCTCAGTTTAATAAGTAGTAAATCTTAAAACAACGTATTTTAAAATAAACATTTCATGTCAACTTTGTTTTGAATTAGACCTACGAGTATGAATGGTTGTCAACTAAGCTAACTACTTAACTAGCCAACAACTAACATATTTAATTACAAAAAGTCATCCACTCACCCCACTTTGCACATTGGCTACTGCTTTTTTTAAAGTCATTTTTTGTATACTATAGTTTTTTTTCACCACACTATTATTTTAAAGTAACTTTGCTTAATTCTTTCTAATTTATATCAGTATGTTGATGAAAATTATAAATGTTTATTTTATAAATAAAATTAGTTCTGCACCATTTAGGCTCAGCTGCACCACAAAAAGTCAGGACATCGTTGAATAATAAATAATACATACCAAAATATATCAGCAATGATTAAAAGTTCAAATATTCATTTAAGAACCAGTCGCATAAAAAAAGTCATTAATCGGTAGCATGAAGAAAACATAGATAGGGAAACCAGTTTTGCCTATTTTAAAGAAAACGTATAAGATATTTATATTTTTTAATTTTTTTGTTTCTATTTATAAATTGTATTGCATAAAGCGTTTTACAAAGTATTATGCATGTTCATTACATTTCAAGGAGTAACTATCACTCAATTTTAGACTTAAGTAATATTACCTTTTTTATATGGATATATTCAGAACAATAAAGAAACAAAACAAGTTTGACATCTTTATAACTACATATGTCACAACAGTATATAACCCAAAAAAAAATATTTTACAAACAAAAAAAATATTTGAAAACTCTTTAAAGAATGGAGGAAGTGAAAAATCTACGACTAAGGAAGATACAGTCGTTAACATCACATGCCATACAGACGATGCAACTATGATGGCAGTTGTAATTCTTGATGATTAGAACATATTTATCTTAATTAGTAAAACACGGAATTTATATTTGAATTGAAACTTCGTAAGTTTAATTTTACCCCTTTGGTGTAACTACCTTTTAGACTTTGAATTGAAGAAATATATAATTTTTTTCCATAAAATAATTTAAATGTATCTCCGTAATAATAAACCCTCAACTGGATAATTTAAACATATTTTTTTAAATAAAAAAACTTTGTTTTTAACCACTTATTTTAAATTTTTTCTACCGGCTGGTTTCAAAACGAGAGATTTTTATTTCTCAATGTATACTTAACTAATGAATTTTATCCTATTTTATTATATCGGTTGGTGTGTATGGAAGTAATAAATTAAGTCTTTTTGCCTAGTAATATGAGATGGATTCGTTCAAATCTTGATAGGAGTGGACTAAAGGAAACATTGTATTCGTTTTTTTTTTATTATGATTCGCCTTTTCAATTAAACTTTGAAACCGGTTGGTCAAAAAAAATAAGTGGTTAAAAACAGAGTTGTTTTTACTTATTTTGTTAAAATGAATTACCACAAAGTTAGTGCTTCAAATATAAAAGTTTTTTAACTTGAATCTCAATATAATTCTAATAAATTCCATTTTGGAATTAGCCTCGCTATAGGCGGTAAAATGATTTCAGCCCTCTGACTTTTACTTACCCCGCTTTAGTGGATATTTATCTAACCACTTGATAGTCTTAGAGAATATAACCAATTTCCTGGAAGGTAACCGCGTTGTGGAATTTCCCACAGACATCATTATAAGAACAGGTAACCTGGAGCTGTCTACACCTTTCGCGCCATTATTTCACTTTTATTATGGCCATCTTAAGCGCTAGGAACGGCGGGAGATTCGAATTGTAAGTGGAAAACGGTAATGGAAATGAAAAATGTTTGCCCTTCCTTTTCGAAACTGGAATTAAACTTTTACTCGAAATACTTAAGGAAACAAATGTATCGCAATTTTCGTTTCGTGCTTCGAACTGAATCTTTTACTCACAATTTGAGACTTGAATGTATTTTATGATATGATTGCATACATAAAAATAAATTCACGTTAAATATAAACTGTAAAATCACGATACTTAGGGCCTGTTGTATAAAAAAAAAACTATGAGTTTACGTCAAATAAACGTTTCTAAATATTTCATAAAAGCAAGCTAAACGGGTTACCGAGTAAAATTCTTTGTGTATGTTTATTTGGAATGTTGAACCTTAAGATTGTTTTACATACAATTCTGTGTAAAACCACGTTACTTAGGAGCCTGTTTCATAATAAAAACTGAAGTTTAAGTTGAATAAAGCTAAGTAGATTTCTCGTCAAAATGAGCTGAATCGGTTTGTTGTGCTGAAGTCTTTATATGTACATGTAAAATATTAAACTTTAAGATTGTTTTACACATAATTATGTGTTAACTCACAATTCTTTGAATCTGCTGCATGAAAAAAACTTTTGTTAAAGTGATTTAAATTGTTTATTGACAATACTTGATGGAATTCCATTGTTTTGACGTAATAACTTATATTTATAAATTTAAGTAGTAAATTTATTTAAAATATTAATTTTAAATACTTTGTACACTTCCCTCTTATTAGTTTGACCAATTAGCGATTTCATCCTTTAATGGGCATCTTCTTACTGGACCAGTCTAAAGATGCCCATTAAAGAGTGAAAGCGCTAATGGGTCAAACAAATAAATGGAAGTGTACCAAGTATGTTTAATTGGTAACTTATATGTAAATATAAGTTTTTACATAAGTTTTTACAATGTGCTGCTGAATGAAAATTATTTGAGCATGTTTATTCAAATAATTGTAAAATAAATAAAATGAAATGACGTTAATCTATCAATTTTACATTAAGATTTTGAGTATATATTTTTTATAAATATTTAAAACTCTTGTCCCATCGAAAACTTATAAGACTAAAGTAGGAACTACAGTCTAAAATAAATACAATAAGTGCTCTTCTGCGGCTTTAAACCTGAAAAAAAAACAATCGTAAAAGTTTCGTCGCTTTTGTGACGCCCAAGAACAAATACTTTTATTTAAAACTGCAACGTTTTTTCACAATTCATTTCTTGATTAATTAACAAATGGATGTTTAAGAGATATGATTAATTTATTTGAGATGGGCGCTTTAATGCGTCCGTCTTAATGTTCTTACATAAAAACACTGCGTATGCTGTAAAACAAACAAAATGATAAAACATGTATTTCACATCTTTATCTCCAGTCTCGGATTGATGATCCTAAGGTGAATTTATCAGCGAAGGATTATCCCGTTTGGGTGAATTATTATTCAACAAGGCATAACGGATGTCTGAGGCGTCATAAACTTTATAAGCTCCATGGCCGTTAACTTCCGGGTCAATCGTAAATCAGAGCTATAAAGCTTATTCCTAATTCACATATCAACACTTACAACAATTATTGTCATATACTACAAAATTGTGGTATAATATTTTTTTATACCACAAACAATTCCGTCGGGTTAAGTTGTTCAGAATTCATATAAGAAAAATCGGTTTTAATAAAATATTCAATTTCAAAATGAAAATATTTTTTTAAATGTTGGTAGCGAAAATTTACAAAAAAAAGTGTTTAAAATATTATTTAATATTTATGACTTCTTTTTCTTCGCGTATCATGTCAGGCCCCCCGACGTTGATGACCACTTGGAAGAAAAAGCAGGGCGAAAGAGCCCATCCACAGTTCTAATCCTAATCCAAGCTCCTAACATTCCATGTTCCAATAAATTCTCTCTGTGTCGTTACATTTGTTTCATACAACTTAAGTAATATTGATGTTAAGTTAAGGGTAGTTTACTCGTGTCTAATTTTCAAAACATAAGTAGGTACAAGCCATGTAATAAGCATTTGAAGAAATATGGATGTTCAATTTATGACAGTTTGGTGAATGTTATACATCGTATAAAGTGGCAACTAGTAATTAAATCAAATTTAAACAAAAAAGTGGTAGCTGCTCGATTGTGGAATAATCTATCTACTCATGTTTAGACGCCCCTTCTCTATTTACATTTAAATCAAGATTGAAGTGTCACTATCTACATTTTTGAGTTGTTCCTTTCTCCGTCTTCTTTCCGTTCTATCTCTCCTCTCCTCTCCTCTCTTCAAACATTTTAGTTAATTTTTATATAAAATTTGAAGCGTTTATTTTTAAGTTGATTTGTTTTGAATCGTTGTATATAATTATAAGATTCAAGTAAAATATGTCTATGTTCTTGTAATTTTCTCTTACTGAATGGTTTGGGTAGGTAGAAAGAAATTGCCCTAAGGCAATATGCCCGTCTTTATATGTATATAAATTGTGTATGTATATAAAGTGTACAATAAATTAAAATAAAACCAGCCTGTATAATGTCTGCAAATGCTTAGGCTTCCGTTCACTTAAATGTTTTTCATCTTTATTGTAGTATGTTTATCATAAATTTTATAATTTTATCGTTTATACAGCTGTAAATATTAAAATTGTACTAAAGCGACTTAAAGGTCATTTGCAAAAATAAAAAAAGTGTGTTTGAATGTAAATTTCTTTATTTATTTATTGTCATATTATATTACAGACGCAAAATTATAATTTATACAAAGTTGCTTTGACTGCCTAGCCAGGGCTATTTACCCCGTTCTAAGACAGTAAAAAAAATATAAAAAACAGTAATCAATATATCCAAACAGTTATAAAGATAGAGGACAAAATGAAAAACAAAGTTAAAAATGGAGTAAAAACATGGTAAAAAACAAAGTAATAAATGTAGTTAAAACATAGTAAAAAAACATTTAAAATATATAAATATGTATTTAAAAATAATTTAAAACTCAGTAAAATGCAAAATAAAAACAGAACACATAGTAAAAAACATATTTAAAGTCATAGTAAAAATATGAATGTATGTGTTTAGCAAAAAGCATATTTAAAAAAACGTATTAAAAAATTAAGTAAAAGATGTAATATAAAGAAAATACAAAGTAAAAACAAATTTAAAAGTTATGAAGACCTTAAAAAAATTAATTAGTAAAAAGTTAAAAATATATATTAACAATTCAAATTAAAACATGTGTTGGCCATCTAGCGGCCACCATCAACCCCTCAGACTCTCTGCGACCAATTTCTCCGAGGAAAGTAGTGAGCGACCCCTATGCATACAAACATACATATATTATGGCATTTTAGGTATTTTCTACTTAACATATATTTCAAAATTCAGAATAATGTTATCTTTCTGAGGTGTCGTAATTGTATTGTTTTTTTTGGTTAAATTCAAAGGGCTAGGGCCCGTAACACAATGAAAATTTAACGTGTATCCTATGTTTTATCTACAAAGTAAAATTAAATCTTCTGTTTGAAAAACAGAATACGTATATATTTTTTTCTAAACCTGTTCAATTACATGTTAACGACGAAGACACTTTAAATTTTCACACAATTATACACATTTTCGAACAAAAATATCTCTTCTACTTTATGCTGGCTCAATTTGTCGATGAAGATCGCGTTTGTTGCTAAGAGGAGGTCCAATTATAGTGTTGAATTACACCACAGAACAACCAGGCTTCGAACTCGGAACTTTGCGTGGGTGAGTCATTTGTCATAGCCATTACACCATGGGTCTTGTTTCCAGGGAAACATTTTACACACTTTATGATTCATATCTTAAATTAGTACGTTTTAAACCAAACACTTCGTTATTTTACTACCTGACTTGACCCACTCCACAATCCGTTAGTTATTTAATATTGCGAGGTCTAATTTATTGTCCTCATAAGAAACTCACGGGCAATTTATATTTTAACTAAGGAATTTCTTATTCTTTGATCGAATGACGTGTTTTTTAAAGAAATAAAAATACCCTAACTGAATCAGTAATCCTGCAACCACATTAAGCTATTACTTGGAACATTTTAATAATACCATCTTTACAGACCGAAAATGTTGTTTGAACAAATAATAAATTAATAAAATCCACCCCTTTGAAACAAACTTGCACCAAAACCGCTTTAATTACGAAACTTTTGACACAAATAAATCTTCTGGGAAAATAAATGCTTCTAAAATATGAATTCCGGAAGAGTGGGATGCGGGCGAGTAGAAATAAGAAAAACAATATTTGCTGTCCCCTAATGTACACGGTATTTTGGGGTCAGACAGGGAAACTTTAAAGAAAAGACGGCCCCCGCCTGCGCTCCGCGGTGTAATGAAATAGCCAAACGCCAACCTAACACACGGGGGTTCCTGGTTCTCTTCCCTGCGAGATTATAATGATTGAATCTATTTTTCTTAAGCCTGATTGTCATGTGATGTAATTAACTACTGTGGCTGCGCCTCTTGAATGTTTATTATATGCATAAATATATGAAAAAGGATAGGTCTATCGCATCCTTTCGTGGTGGTGTCATTGTTTTTTAGGAAAATAAATGCCCATGTCATATATTGCTTAACAAAATGTATATTTTTATATACACATACAGCTGAATGATTTTGCCTGTTGATGCAAGTAGTAAGATATGACTGAAGGAAATATACACTATGGTTCTTTTTTAGTTTTTTAAAGAAATAACCCGCTAAATCTCTTTCTAAGAGGCTTGTCAGCAGGTGAAAAAAGGAAATGGAAGGAAGTTATGAAAAATACACCACAACACTGATACCAATTGAGAAAAGATCTTTCTTGGATTTTTTTTGCAACTGGCGGGAATCAAACCCGCGGCGCTAGTTTCGTTTAGCTGTCCTACCGACTGCCCAACGGCGCCTGTCGATGTGTATTTATTACATGTTGAATAAAACACAGAATTTGGTTATGAATCTCGAGAGTAACGGCTAAATCAAACTACTAATGAAACATCACATCACTTTAAATTATCTTAAAAATAAAAACAAAATATTTAACTTGTTTTGTATGTACACAGGTATGCATGTATAGTTTTGATAATGCATAAAATTAAAAAATTAAAAACTATTGTATAAAACATAAAACTTAAAACATTCAAGTCTGTTAGTGAAAGTTCTCGGTGGAGTTGATTTAAAATTATTGTATGAATAAAAGACAAGTGGTACTTAAATCTTCGAAAAAAAATCACTCATTTAACGCGTAGAGTGCGGTACTACAACTCTGATCTATGTGCTTCGTTCAGAAATATTTTTGAAACGCGCAAAATAAATCTCAAGTCCTTTGAAGACAGTATCTCTCGTTGTGACGTCGGTTGGCATTATTTGTGATAGCGGAACACTGAATGGAATAATTAATATTCGCGTCGTTCTCTTGAATAAAGCGCCTAGTGTAAAAAAACAATAACCTTCGTCAGGTTTCCATTCTTGAAACGTTTCAAATTTTATTTCAAAACAAATCTGCTCTGACATAACTATTTAAGATATGTCACGAAGTTTTCAAATTCTTAAAACAAAAAAATGTTTTCATAAAGCGATTGCCTTTAGTACTTTCGTCTCTGACGTTTGAGCGGTTATTTAGTTTTCTTATTTACTTTTTCGTTCCTTTTTCTTTTGCACCGCAACAGGCCAGGAGGCCTAATTACAGTGCTGAATTACATCACAGAGCACCCAGGCTTGAGAAAAATCACATTTTAATTTTTGTGTTCTCACCGGGAATCGAATCCGGAACCTTCCGTGTATGAGTCAAGCGTCTTGACCACTACACCACGGAGGCCGCCTTTATCTATCCTCGCCTTTATTACATACACCATGGTTGGTCTGACACACGTTTTGTATTTCCGAATCTTGCTTGCAATCCGCACGTGTTCATCGTATCATACGACATTTCTTAGGCATCCAGATGTTTACTAAATGAGATGGATATGTTTTCATCATCACTATGGCTGCATCGTCTGCGTGGCATGTGATGTTAACGACCTTATCTCCTTTAGTAGATTCATAACTTTTTTCATTCTTAAAAGTGTTTTTTGTATTCTGCTTGTATAAAAAAAGTTTTTGTCGTATATATTATTGTTGTGTTATATTTAGTTAAAGATGAAATCTTTATAAAGATGCGAAACTTGCTGTGTTTCTTTGTTGTTCTCATTTTGTGTTTTTTTTCAAAAAAAAAAAATATTATTTAAGTCCCGAATTGAGTTGTTGTAACTCCTGGAAATATAATTCATTTGTATTATACTTGTAAAATACTTTGTGTTTTATGATTTATAAATTAAATAAAATATATATATGATTAAAATTATACGGGTATGTGTGAATACGTATATAAATATGTAAGAGTGTATGTATGAATATATTTGAGTGTTTATGTATATGCATAGTATGTATGTAGGGTGTCTATGAATGAGTATGTATGTTTACGACGGGTCTGGCTGGTTGAAATTTAAATAAGAACTATGGATTAACATCAAAGTTCCATTTCGAATTGAATACGTTTTTTTATAAAAAGTTCTGTCAACGACGAATTATTCATAAGTTTGTTTTGTAGACCAATCGAAAAGACGAGTATAATAAGTTGTCATGTTTCTTGTTATGAATTCTTTCATCTTTTTTTTAAAAACCAATAAATTTACTACCCAAAGGTATGATGGTTAAACGATAAAATCCATCCCTTATCTGAGATACGAGATTTATGAATGTTTATATTGCCAAAATAAAAATGAAGCTATTGTCCGTTTCTATATCGATTCGAGAAACTGGCTCTGCGTTTTGTGGATTAGCGTT
The DNA here is from genome assembly GCF_059751315.1 of Micrasema longulum. Classification (NCBI taxonomy): domain Eukaryota; kingdom Metazoa; phylum Arthropoda; class Insecta; order Trichoptera; family Brachycentridae; genus Micrasema; species Micrasema longulum. The sequence continues at coordinate 115,999 of NW_028278175.1, read as the reverse complement.
TCCAAAACGATATTACTTCTTGAGATTTAAAGTCCTCCCCTTATGTACCTACATACATGTAATGTACACGGTGTCCCACAGTCAATAGTATACAAAGTGTATTAAAAGGCACACGAGCAATAATGTAAGCAAAATAATGTCTTATCTTTCTATTGTTTGTTTAGTAGTTTACCGAGACAAAAAGTTCATGCATTTCAATTATAATTATCATTTTTGCACCCAGTGGTGCATAGGGCACTGTATCGGTACTCTACGTGATTCCGGCGTATCTTGATCAGTTTTGTTACAAGGAAGGTAAGGTGATAAATTTTTACATTTATATAAAATAATGTTGTCTGTATCTATGTATCTTATTTTTGATAAAGACTGAATATAAAAATTACTGGTTAATGAATATTTTTTATGATAATGAAAAAACTCTGTTTCTTTTGAAGTTATTTTTTTACAACAATATGTAATAGTAAATTATGTACACAACACTGGTATAATGAGCATAAGAATTTTGCATGGTCTATTTATTAATATATTTTGCGTGCTACGCTAATATTCTTATTCTTTAGAGGGGGGAAAAGTCATTGTTTTACAAGCGTGATTGTGACGAGTTCCTGTAAATAGTTACTTCTCTCCAAACGCAGGTCTTTACAGATTCTGGCTACCGAGTGGAAGTCAAGAGTTCTTATTTTGCTAAATCTTCCCCACCAAGCCCAGATCCGTAAAGTATCGGGCTATTACGTATAGGGCGAGCTTTTTAACATCCTCAGGTTTAACCAGTTGTCCCCCAAAGATGCGGCTCCTTTATGCTCAGCTTGCATGCTTCAAATGCTGATGAAATAAAATAATAAGCAGTAATTGCCATTACAACTTTCAATCAATTCACAACTTAGTCTCCGTGGAAGCTAATTAGAATTGAAGACTTGTGCTGGTGAATAGATTATATACTTAGGAACTGTTTAGGTGTAAAATAAAAATAGAAGGTTTCGAAAAATGACATATTTAGCACATTAAATTATTTTTGTTTTTCAAGTATCATGTCAGGTTCCCCCGTTGTTGACGACTACTTGGGAAAAAACAACCTTGTTTTGAGCAGTACAAAACAGCTCCTCGAAGTTCATGGTTTATTCTCAGACATTTTGACGCCAGAAAAACTGTTGTTGACTCTAAAAAATTACTTTACCGAATAATTCATATTCTATGGTGGATCCCCATTTAAACGCTTCAAGGTGGTTTAAAATATAATCTATATTCACGTGTCTACACCGTAAAGTAAAACCGACCATATATATAACAATTAGTCATTCGTTGTCTCAGCTTTAGGTGTGTTTATATTCAATTGTGAAAATTAAAAAATTACAGTAAATGTAATATAAACACGTAAAAAATAACTAAACATCTTTTCTGATGCAAGGCAGGCTATTTGAGTCTTTGAATTCTGATTTTGAAAACTGAAAACCGATTGATAAATCAAAGGAAATCAAAGTTACATTAATGGTTTAATCTTTTTTGAGGCAAATTTTAAATTTGTTCCCCATAATTCCCAAGAGTTTCAGCACATCGTCTTCAATATTATATTGTAAGGTTAAGGATGTGGTAAAGTTGGGTCCGTCCCTTGGACCACTGAACTTTCATTTGGGAAGGTCCTTAAGGAACCAAACATTAATATAAACTAGCCTTTTGTTAAATCACTTCTAATCGCTCCTCGAACTTTAAGATGGTGCTCTGAAATACAATGTAAAAATAAATCTTCAGGTTTCATTAAATGTTGGTGAATTATTTTTTTTTGACTTTTCTCGCCACTATTTTTCCATATGTAAATGACATTTTTATCATTTTAAGTTGCAAGATTTTATATTGATAACAATGATATTTTTTGTGAATACAACTTTTTTTTTTTTACAAAGAACATTTAAATATGTTTATATATAATATGATATTTTAATACTAACACGTTACTCATAATGTAAGGTCATAAAACATCCATATTCCTTTTTCAAAAATTTTTTCCCTCTCAATTATATTTTTCACTGAAAGTATAGCTTATATAAATCAACTCTATTTAATCATTTCAAAGATGATGAACAGTAATTAACATTTTTTAGATTATAGTGCTTTCTATGTTTACTTTTGTATGGGTACTATTGTGTACCATATTTACGTGTTTACTTATTTTTTAAATTACTTTAATTGTCATTATTAAAACAATTTTTGTAATCAAATTTTTTTTTAGACAAAAGAATTTTATTGCATTTAATAAACTTATATTTTGTACCTTTTAAAAAAAATATACCAATACAAAATCTTTTCCTTTTAAAATTTTATCTGCACACATTATTTATTTTATTTTTTTTATCTAAATATGTTCTTTTTATAAAACTGCTGTGTTATATATATATATAGTATTAATGTAAATTAATACTTTTTTGTTTAATTTTAAGTTTTTCACATTATATTGAAATGTTTATTTTATTTTTTATATGTATCTTTTTAAGGTAAAAGGCACTGCGTGCCGTCTATATTAATAAATAAATAAATTGCGATCAATTTCAAGGGATATATCCTTTTTTTAAATATAGTGTATTTTGAAAAGGGTGTCTCCAAGAAAACGACAGTCATAGACTTTTTTTTTTCCTTTTGTCAGGATAGCCCTCGTAATAAAATACTTCCATTTATATTAAAATAAAATCTGTTCTGACTGACCATTGCTTTTAGTATTAAAGGAAAAAATAAAGGATATCATCCCCTAGGTATTCTTTCGTTATTTTAGGCATATTGGATACTAATGGATATCTCCCGCAACCTTTTATCATAAGCGTATAAAAGCACCCCGAAATAGTCAAAACAAATATTGTTATTTAGCAAAAATGGCCCATTAAAAAAAATGGGATTGGTTTACGTATTATTATAATGATAAAATTTATTAAAAAAACTTAGTATTAAATGAGCGAAAGATCTATTGGTTTTTTTATACTGTTATTTTTTAAAAGCAAATAGGAATATCATGATGTTTTATATTATTTTATTTTATTCACATAAAAGCCCGGAGGGCTTTTACAAATATGGTACAAAGATAGAATATATAAAGTAAGATTTAAAATATAGCATTTAGTACATACAAACACGTATTCCTTTACATGACTAGTAAGAATATAAAGATAATGTGATATAGCGGCTTTATGATGTAGTGGTCAAGACGCTTGACTCACATACGGAAGGTTCTGGGTTCAATTCCCAGTGGGTGTTATGTGATTAATTCACTACTGTAATTGGGCTTACTAGCCTGTTGTGTTGCAAATATATATATTTATCTTGTAAAACTTTTTTAGTAATCAATATAACCAGTAAAAAGGCCTTTTTTTTCAAGATACGCCCATAAAAAAAAACGGGTAGAAAAGAAATTTTTTTTTTTTTTTTTTTATATACGCCTCATTAATATATTATTTACATGCTTTAAAATGTTTACATCTTTAAAAAAAGAACTTAGCAAAACTAATACAAAAAAATAAGATTGAAGTATCTGTAAGAAATAATTAACAATTCAAAAATATTTTTTTTACTCGAAACACAACACAAATAATAGTAAAAGATAAAACGTATGTAAATAAGTACATCAATAAGAATGCGTGTTACAGACTTTTGTAAAAACAAGGTTAAAGCAAGGACTTGGTGTTAGAGTAAAGATTACACGACACACAAAAAAATTGTAAAGCATTTAAAAAGGCACACAAAAAATATTAAAAAAATTAAAGATTTTATTTTAATTTATATAAAAAACTACACAATAAACATTGGTATAGTAACAAGTCACAACAGGAATACATAATACCTTACCAGGGATAATAAGGTAATATGGAAGTCTAGACATTTACAGGGCTTGTGACCTGTCATTGGCTGGTTTAAGTGGCCACTTTACACAATGTGTAACATTCACCATTTTGCCTTTGTTTCAAAATTCAAATTTTTGAAAAAAAAATATTTACCTATTTATTTATTTATTTCACTTTACGGGTTGTTCAACCCATCACGTAATGCAGATGTAAATATAAATTGGAAGTTAATAAATAGAAAGTAGATAGCTCCTAAATAGATTCATATTACCCGTTGAAGCCGGATTGCCGACTTGCATTTGTACGGCTTCTAAGTGCGTGTGCATGAGATCTCGCTCTAGGATAATTATTAGGAACATACAAACGAATCTCTTTCAGTATATTTGGATTGTACATACTTCCAGAAATCAGCTCATATCCATCAATATGTGTATACGAGTATAATCAGAAATACTTCTTATAAAACGTTTATTTTTTAATGTATTTTATTGTTGCTAAATTGACTTAATTAGTACATTAAAATCAAATGTAGCAGTTATTTAAATATTGTAAACACAGTAAATGTTTCAGACTCATATGATCATCAAAAAAAGGTTCTTCTCTATCTTTGTTAAAATATATATCCAGTTTTTGAAAACATAGATTTGGACATCCCAAAAAAAAATCGAGTAGAGATAAGACCGCATTACAGCAGTTGGCGCGGTCTAAGGTTCGATTCTTACACTGTAATATTTTGTTGTTCCTGTATTGCACCTAAAGCATTAGACTGACCACTTACCTTTCAAATTATAAAAATGACCATGCAACTATTATGATCCGTATGCAACATTGGGTGAGTATGGAAAAATGATGATTGTGTATGTTTTGGGGTATAGATCTAGAAGAAACATTTTTATATTTTTTCATATTTTTCGTATTTTCGTATTTCATATTTTTCGTCCCACCATTTTGAAGAGGGTCGATGTCAACTAAAAAAACTTATATATTTGACGGTTTTATGGACGCATACGCGTGTTGTAATATTTCGAATTGATATTTGTTATCAAAAACCTCAAATAATTCATAACAACGCCACAAAATACCTATTCTAATAACAACTCTCCTGTACTATTTAGATTTACGACATTGGCACTTATAGATCCATGCCACAAATTTATCAATCTTGATAATTTTATGGAATCGTTTAAAGATACGGAAGACGTGTAAACATGATAAAATTTACACTAACGCACTTACTTTGTGGTTCTTCATTTTACAATTAAAATTGAAATACTTTGTGTGTAACCATTAAATTACAAAATACAACTCTTATTCTTCTTGTGGTTCCTTATCAAGTTCCCTCGACGTTGGCGATCACTACAGCGAAAGCATCTCGGCCCTGCGCTACTCCAAGGCCAGGACAACTGCTTGTTAAATATACTCGCCATAGTGATTCCTAGGAAATGATGACAAGAGTGGTTTCCAGTTGCTATCTCTGGTTGATTTTTCTGTAGGGGGTTACCTTCCCTTAGCTGGCTGGTTCTGGTTTGGAGGCGCCAGAAACTCGCCTTTCATCCTCTCTTTATTTGCCATGATCACACCGTTATGAGTGTGATCCCATTGCCCAGGGTTTGCGACGTGGACGCTAACGAGTTGGACTAGTCAGTAGTGTTGTCAGTGGAATGCAACTGAGCGTTCGCAGCATTTAATAGAATCACACTATCCAGCAAGATGTGACTCATTGCGAACCTATCGACGGTTCAAACCGCATAATCCCACACTAACATAATTCTATGTATTCAAAAGTGAATTTTTTCACACTTCCTCTTTTCAAAGTAGATGGTACAGAAAATTTATAATTTTCTCAAACTGAACGGTTTGGGTAGGTATGAAGAAATTTCCTTTAGGCAATATGCCCGCCCTTATATGTACATATATTATATATGTATATAAAATGTCAAATAAATAAAATATGTATTTAATACTGATTTAATTACCGATTGGCTTCGAAGGTAGACAAGATTCTGTATCAAGGTTTCATTTAGTAATTAATTTTTGTTTGTTTTTGTTTTCATCAACATTCCGTTTTAATCACTGAATAGGTAGATATATCGATGGTTTTAATATTTAAAATAATTAACTGTACATAAGAATTGATTACTGTTGAAAATAGGGATTAGGCGTAATTAACTAAAGTTTACAATGCATGTATCAGAGTAAAAGGTCTTAGACCGTAACATAGCATTGGTCCTTCGATCCTGTTGCGGTGTGCTAGTGGTATTCTTCGGGAGAATCCCTTTCTTGTTAGCCAATAGAAGTTTAGCTAACATTATTATCTCCGGGCCGCCATTTCACGTGGAGTGATTTCAACCACTCACTCCAGGGGAGACATTTAAAGGCCACCAGAGATAATCTCCACATATTTTACAATTTACGTACCGTGCATATAACTTTACATTACTAGCCATGTACAATATGTACGCAATGTAATCATATCTATGGGTACGTTTGTGAGTATTTATATATTATTTTATGATTACCTTTATTCATTGTTGTGTCTCTTAAAGACAAAAACTTAATTTTAATATATCCAGCCATGATCACCAAAACACGGATACAGAAAAAAAAAGAATTTCACAGGCGTCTATTTATTTTTCTTAATTAATAAGGAATATACTTGTTTGATCAAATTTAGTTTCGATTATTTATTTTACTGATATTAAATTTGGTTTTAGAAGTCATCATTAAGAAGACATAGTTTTCTCCCGTAAAATAACGTTTTCGCCGGTTTCGATCACGGCTCGATATGTATTCAATTATAATAACCTAAAATGTTTCTACTCAACTTTCGCAAGAATAGGTATAAACATTGAGAAATATTTTCGAGCGTTGCCTAGTATGCGAGTGAAATATAAATGTGTCAGGGCAGATAAAGAATACCGTTCTGAGTGTGAAATAGAACCAGAACCCTGGACCATTTTTTTTGGCTCAATAGCTGCTTTAAGGAAAATTAACGGATAAGGAAATCGAGCAGAGATAAGTCCGCCACATCATGTAGTGGTTATCGACTTCTTCTATCATTTATGAGGTCCTGTGTTCAATTTCTGGAAAGGTGGACGTGAAATATTAATTTTAATGGTTGATAAAACTGCAATATTTGACTATTTCTACACTGATTACCTTACCTTGATGTATCACAGATGATAGAAATAATCTTCATTCGGTTTAATAATGTTTAACAATCCTTTGCATTACTAAGTACAGATATGATGATGATTTACATAATCAAATTGTGAACTTGGTTAGTGAAATACTACTTCTACTACCACGACCATCGAGCTATTTCCCCATAGAGATACGCAAAGAGGATGGACCGCCACACACGTCTCATCACATTCATAAATTCTTCCACATTCACATATCTTATCATACATGACTGGACTTAAGATTTTTGTTTATCTGATCATGCCACGTATATTGGTCGCCTTTGTCCCATGTAACCGTTCATTTTGTAATGTTAATATACATGAATAAATAAAATTAAAATTGAAAATTCTAGCTATTCATATATCTGTACCATATTTTCGTCATCAATTCTTTCTATATGAGCAAATCATCTTAGTGATCTTTTCTTAAACTTATCAATTATTCATGTTTTTAATTTGCATTCTCGCCTGGTTTCATCATTCGTAATCCTGACTTATATTGATTTTCTACACATTGGTCAAAGAGATCGCATTTCGACCACGTTCACTCTGCTAACATCCTTTCTCTGTATCTCCTTCCAAGTGTTGGGACTAAAACTCTGTTGTACACTGCCAGATAAGCTTTGATTGCCAATTAAATGATTAAAATAATTATTTTCTGATAACACTATTACTATCTCTGTCAATTAAGTTATAACATTTTGTCGCGTTTATTTCACAATGTATTTTATCAGTCACTAGTGTACATTATTGTGCATTATTTGAGAGCGAGGAACTGACTCTTTGTTCTAACCCTCATTAAAATACAAAATTGTAATAAAATACTTTTATATTTTGATATTCGTTTGATGTTACTATCTTCTGGTGGAGTCAGTGGGGTGTTGGTGTATTTTAATTGGTGTCAACGGTAAAACAGTACAAACTTCTATAACTATAAAAGAAGCAAACTACATATAAAGCACGTTATATTAATAAAAATAATCGATTAACCTAGCACTAATTTATTCTAGGATTATGTTTTGTATTTTTTTTTATTTTGAAATATTTTTCGTCCAATGTAAATAAATGTAAACTCGATCAATTTGTGAAATAGAACTATCCAAATTTTTTTTTTTTTATTTAAACAATAATTTTAGGATAAAGAAAAGAACACGTGCTTCAGAAAAATGATTTATAGGGACCTTTTAAGATCGCAAAATCTTTTCATCTCTTTTCTTGTTTTACTTTTAAAAATTTTTCAAACTCTGTTGGATAAAAAAAATTAAGACGGTTTATTCTACATAAGATTATTCAGAAATCTTTAGATAAATCTTAATTCTAAAGCTCGTATTACATGGGTCAGAAAATGCTACAAGCAGTGTAATAATTCTTGTCCCAAATCTGACCATTACATCACAAGACTGACGTTTGTTTATTTTATTAATAAAAATATACGGAAAATGGTAAAAGCAATTAATAAATCTATATAATACGTATGTTAATTATTATCTTTAAATAAATAAAACGAACGAATATTTTCAAACATGGCTATTATTGTATTAAAATTTGGTCGACTTGCATATTAATTAATTCCCTTTATCTGCTTCTTTAAGGGATTACGTTAAAATTTAGGAAACAATATTTTATAAATTGGAAGCCGTCGCCGGAAGCGTGACCCTTTTAAGGCAGTAATTTATTATTAATTTAATATTAACCTCCAATGGCGAATACTTTAATCAATTCCCTAAATTAAAATTATACCAGTCGTCTGCGTATTTAAGGCGTCAAGATATTCAAATATATTGATTTTGTAGTAAAGTAGCTATTCAAAAACTATTTTTATTTTAAATTCATTCAATTCAAAATTAAAAAAAACAAACAAATCATGACGCCGCTTCTCCCCAAAATAAACAGAGAAGATAAAACATCACACCACTGTTTCTTTACACGCACCAATAACGTCACTTCCTGTTTATTCGTGGATAGTTTAATAAACGAAAGTCGACTATTTCGAATCTCGCCTTATCATAGATGCAAAAAAACAAGTTATTTAAAAAAATGTGCTTTACAAGTATTGTATTTTGACATAGGATAGAGGTAGGTCCCGTTGATAAAAACTTAGTCTGTTTAGGATAAAAATAATATTAGTCGTGTATAAATGTAATAGGAAATACATATTTATGTTTAAAGCATTAATGCTAGTTAATACTAATGTTAGTAAATATTAGTATATAACCACTTACCGACTTTTTTGGTCTACCGTGTGTGCATGTTAAGAAACGGTATGGTTCGCATTTATATAAATCTGAATGTGATTTATGTATTTTTGGAATTCCTTTATATATACTACGGTGATGGTGAACGTGGAGGTGTATTTTAGTATTTGCATGTTGGTGTAGTGAGTGTCCTGACGAAGAGACGAGTACGTCTTGAAACCGGTAGACTAAAACAGTCAGTAAGTGGTTATATACTAATATTTACTAACATTAGTTGAAACATATTATGTTGATAAACTATTTAAACTATAAACGACTATGGCTTCAGCAGCTATATCTTAAAAATCAGTGTTAAGAGTTGTATTAAAAAAAACCATACCGATACCCGAGTGATTCGCTCTTCAGAGAATTTCAAGTGCTGGATATTCGTCAACAGTATATATTGAGGTCAGTAGCGGTCACACATCTCAACAGGGAACAATACGCGAGGGTTTGTCATGTTCATAATACTAGACACTCCAATAAGGATCTGATTCTACAGAGAGGAGTTAATACTTATCCCAGATTCGTGGAAATGTGGTGGGATTGCCAGGCTGAGGAAGGTGTTGACTGCATTTTTAATCCATATTGGTCGGAGGGAGTCAGAGAAATTGTTGTCCGATTTAGAAGGACGTAAGCTGGTTTCTTGTTTTACTAGTAATGAATTAAGACTTAGGATATAGAGATTTTGGTCATATTTATGTTTTCTCTGGATATTTATTGTTTACTTTTAAGACTGAAAAGCACATATTATGATTAAACTAATTACTTTTTAATATTAATATAAAATACATAATTTACTGCATTAGAACGGGGAAGCTATCCCTAGTAAGGCAGTTTAAATGAACCAACAGCAAAAATACAAAATATATATGTTTACTTTTACTACTTTATTAATTTGTTGTATAAATAATTACTTGTAAATTGCTGTAATAAATATTTAAAAAATAAATAAATAAATATTTATTCAACACTTCTTATTCATATCGAAAGGTTTATTTAGCACGATACAGCGATTTTTTTCAAACTAGACAATAGAGAAAGATAAGATTACTATAGACATAATATGTAAATTAATAAATACAAATGAATAGAACAAGATGACACAATTTAAAAAAAATACTTCAAATTAGTCGATAATGTATTCTCTATTTTAAAACAAATAAGTTAGTAATTCATGGCATTTTCATCGTAAAATCCGCAAATATCGCAAGCAGCTTTGACAGCTTTCGTCCCACGATTAAACGCAAACAGAAGGTGTCGAAAATGCTTACTTTCGTCTACTTGACATTCCATTTTAAAGGCTCGTAATAAAATAAAGCAATACATTTTAATGTAAAATCCAACACAATGTCTTGAACAGCAGAACATTTTCTTTCGAATGGGGCATAATTTTTATCATTTTGTTTTACATTTGACGCTCATTTTTATATTTGGAAAAAAAATGGATACAACTTATGTTTTTACACAATATAATACAATATGATTTTAAGTGAAAATAAATATTTGAGTTCTTATTGTTTACACAAATATAAAAATTATTCCAAGACCTTTTTCTAAAAGACGTAAACAATTTGTGCTGGATAAAGAAAATTGAAGAGATTTCATCCTCGGGCCTGTAATATGTAAGTTCGCAACATTACCACGGAAGCACAATCTCTGTTGATATTGCCCACTTCAAGTATTTTTTTTTTAATGCGATGAAATAAAAAATAATTTAAATTGAAATAAGATAAACTTTACGGTGTTAGTTTACTTAAAAATGGCGTCATACAATTAATGTGTTTTTTGAGGTAATAAGGATACACATTAGCAAAATTTATTACGTATGAAATAGCTATCGTTTGAGTGTTATAAATTACTGTAATGGTCAAAAGTAGATCAACTCTATGCCCAGCAGACCATGGAATACACTTGAATGGAAGTTTCCAAACTAGATAATGTTAACCACTATCTTCTAAATGTAGAAGTGACTAAGTTGTCCGGTGTTCGCCATTAATGAAGCGTGGCAAAGAACAAGAATTATTTTATTCCTTATTCCGCCATTACATGCGCTGAATACTAGTGACCGACTGAAACAAGATTTTCAGCCAAAACCCTTACTTATTTAAATAAGTTAAAAGTCACTTCAAAACGCCCAGCCCAACAGTAGGCATTTTTGTTGATCAACCTTACGGGTTCGTTTAAATAAGTGTTAACTACAACCATAATATAAGATACTCCAATAGGGATCCGATACTAAGTGAAGGGGTCAATACTGTTTTGGCATCAAGACAACACTATTACGTTGGCAAGAAGGTCCATAACTTGCCATAGTCGTGGAAAGACGGGAGTCTTGTCAAGTTGCGGAAGGTATTGACCTCGCTTTTTCATGACATTGGTCGTAGGAAGTCAGAAAGGTTGATGCATGCCACGGATTAGAGATTCTTACTGGATGTCGAAAATAAAATATAAAAATTTAGAATATTGAAAAAATATATATATATATATATACAAATAGCAATCATGAAGTTTCGCATTGTAAATAAATTGGCTATGTTTTATGAATGTATGTATGTGTATGTGTGTATGCGTATGTGTGTAAGCTTATATTTTATTTGTCTGTGCTTTCTATTACCTTGTAAACTATTATCATGTATTAAAATGTAATTGCCAAGCTTAGAACGGAGTTTGTACCCTTGTTAGCTCGGCAAAGTGAATATAAAATTGTATTTATGATAAAATGTATAAATAAATTAGTTTATTTATTTTTATTTTTTTTTAAATTCACAATTAAATAAAGACATAAGTTTCATGAGTTAATTGGTTGATTTTTAGCGCTTTCTGGTTCGTTGTTAGGTTATACATTTAACTTACATGTTACAATTCTTCAAAGTACGCTAAATGAACTTTAACTTATTAACTATAAAGAATTCGCACTTATCGAGAATAGGTGTCTTTACTTCGGCAATGTGCCTTTGTGAAAATGACGATGAGACATTATTAGATCATTTATTCTTTGACGCTTCCCGGAATTTAATTCTGACGAAATTCTTAAGGATAAATACTACTACTACTATCACGCCATTTCCCCGTAGGGATAGATAGATATAATGAACCGCCACACACGTCTATCCTGGCATATATTCCTAGCTTCTTCCACATTCATACATCTTGTACATGCCCTTCGGTTCTGTCTGCTTTTGACATGACCAGACTCAAGATTTTGGTTTATCTGATCATCCCACGTCTTTCTTGGTCGTCTTCGTCTCACGTTACCGTTCATTTTCGTAATATATACTTGTTTTACCATTCTTTCGTCGTCCATTCGTTCTACGTGACCAAACCATCTCAGAGACCCTGTCTTAATGTTATCAATTATACTTGACTCAGATTTTCACTCTCGCCTGATTTCATTTTTCGTAACACTGTCATACATTGATTTCCTACTCATTCGTCTAAGAGATAAGGAGAAATAATAAAAATAAGTGAACTTTTAAATGTTATTTGAATTTAATTTGCCAAATTGAAAAAATAAAACTAACTGAATGTCCTTCTTTACTTTTAGCTCATAATTATATGTAATTTTTACGTCTAATTTAGATGTTAATAATAAATTATTGTCACATAACTCTTTAGAACTGATTTTGAATATCTCACATTATTTATTTTTGCCAAAGTTTTTTTTTATCGTTTCATCAAAGGGTATTCTTTAACATTCTTGTTTTTAAGACCAAAATCACTCGCAAACGAGTGGAGGCGTGTAATTTCTTATTTTTTAAACTATAAAGGAATTACAAAAATATAAATACGAAAGTTCTTAAACTACTAACTTTAGTCAGCAAATCACGAAATCAATCTTGTTTTATTTTTTTATTTTGGACAATGGTAATATATATAATAACTAATTATTTGAATGGACAAAAAATTTATATATCTAACTATGATTTTTTTAAAACATGAAACGTTATGTATATTTGAAATGCTTCCGTAAAAAACATATCCTTTTTTTAAAAACTGTTCGAAAATAAAAATCGTAAAATCGAAAACGCTTGTCCGATGCATGCGGGTGGTAATAGGGTGGTGATCCGACACATCTGACCGCAGGTTTCAACTGAGTTTAAGTTAAAACCGAAACCGAAATCGAGGCCGAAACTCGTTTCATTCGCCGAAACCAAAGCTTTAGCCGGTCACTACTAGATACGTCTAGTAAAGGTTTAAAGAATCAATAGGCATTGATGATTAAGGTCTCTGAATGAATTATCCTATATACATTTTTATGCTTAGAAACAAATGACTATCAGGTATGTTAAAATGCTTGTAGACAAGGGAGGATTACACTCCCTCGAGAGTTGTTAAGAGTTAAATATATGCAAGTCGTATGTCAGTTTTAAAAAAATGTTTTGTCAGAGTTGTAATTTATTTACATCTCCTTAATTTCCTATACCCCATAAAAAAGTATAACAGACTTAGTTTGTCAACAATATTTTCAGTTTGAGCAAATTTTTGTAAACGAGGACTGAATTTAACCTCCTACGGAGCTGTTAATATTAAAAAGTTACAAGAAAAATGAAGTACATTTTAAAGAAAGATAAATAGAAGTCACTTCACTTAGGCCACCTTAACCAGTCAATGACAAGTCATAGGCTGTGTAGATGTATAGACTTCTATATTTCCTTCCATTAAACGTTCCTTATCTCTGTTGCAATACGCTAATACTTTATTTAGAGTTAACGTAGGCTTCATACATTATGGGCGTTCTTACTATTTAACCCATAAAGTAATGCCTACACACAGTGGTAAAAATTTATACCACTATGCAATAATTTATATCAATAATGCCTAGTCATTTCTTTATACTAGGTTTACAAGTAAGGCTCTCTTTGTTGTAATATGTGGTTTTAGTTGAGTATTCATCCCAACTTAGGCTTCATTAACAGAATATCGTCTGATTTTACTAATGTCCGTACAATCAAAACTCTTTATTGCTCAACTGTTCGCCCTCTTCTAGAATATGCCTCAATCGCATAAATCACATTGAATCAGTCCAACACCGGTTGCTTCGAAAAGTAGCATGGATGCTTGGACTAGAGAGAGGTTATTATTCTTATGCTGAAATAGAGTCAATGTTAAATATTTCTAGACTACAAAAACGTAGAACTAATATTGACTCCATGTTCGGCATACTAAATGGTATAATCCATGTTCCATCATTACTGGGACAAGTAAAATTCAATATTCCGACTCGTAGGTTGAGAAACAATGAAATGCTGTTCATTGATCAGCATATAACAAACTATGGCTCTAATTCTCCAATGACCCGTCTTTGTCGTATTGTTAACTCAAGACAAGATCTAGATATTTTTGTTTAAGTTTACAACGATTTAAACGAGCACTAAATTAATAGTCCTGATCTTGTCTTGATATCTCTTGTGTTTGTCGATGCTCCTTTTCTTATTTTAAAATGTTTTAAACTGTTCTTGTATTGTAATATTTAAACCCTATAAATTGTAAATATGGACAATGTTCGTTAATAAATAAATAAACTCAACACAGGGCTTTAGTCCCATGGAGTGGACAGGATTTTTGTCTCAAAAAATGTAACATAAATTACTGCGAATAAATAAAATAAAATCATTAAATAAATATTCCCCATACCTGAACCCTAAGACTAATTATATTATCTTCTTGTAAGAAACAAATGATCAAGATACGCTGCGGTTGGTGTGCAAATGTAGTGCTCTATCTACCATTGCGCGGAGAAAAGGTAAATGAATAAATTAATTAATAAATCCTATTAACACAAACTAATTTACTACTTTATCAAAAATCAAAATATTATTTCTACTGTTCTTTCTAATAAAACCTAAATCGATTCTTTTGACACAGGTTTAACCGCAAGGCTTTCAACAAAGTAAACCATAATATTATTTGATGTAAATTAAAACATTCTGGTATTAAAGGTAATTTGCTAAAATGGTTTAAAACATACCTATGTGATAGAAATCTGTCGATGAAAATCGATGATTTATTCTCATATTCACTTAAATCAGTTAGTGGAGTTATTCAAGGCTAGCATCTCAGTCTAGTGCAATTTTTGATATTAATAAACGATAAAATTGATATCATTGTTAATCAACATATTATCATATTTGCTGACGGTATCAAAATTTTTAAAGATATCAAAGACATTCACGATTATAACATTTCATCCCATAATTTGTCAAAATTACACATCTTGTGCGAACAAAATTAACTTCAGTTCATAATCAAGTGTCAAGCTATGAGATTCCCGTCATTATTATTCCATGTTCGCTCTGTAGTTGGAGCATATTGTGTCCACGAAGATCCTCTATGCATCTTTTTCGGCTGCCAGTTCCTGTGCATCCTCCCAAATCAGGTTCGCGTCCCGTAGATCTGACATGAACTGCCGACAAACAGTCAGCAGTGGACGTCCAAGACGTCGAGAACCTGATGTCTTGTAAAGTAGGCAAGCTTGGTTAAGGCTCTCAGTAATCAAGTCAACCGTATCGTTGACGCTTGATGACAGTTGTCACCGGAGTCTGCTATGTCCGTTCTTTTATTACTTCATTCCACACAAAGTCAAACCACC
Organism: Micrasema longulum; assembly: GCF_059751315.1. Classification (NCBI taxonomy): domain Eukaryota; kingdom Metazoa; phylum Arthropoda; class Insecta; order Trichoptera; family Brachycentridae; genus Micrasema; species Micrasema longulum. The sequence goes on along the minus strand of NW_028278175.1, from coordinate 100,167 downwards.
GCACACCCTAGATTCTTCTGTGACACCTTTTCTCAAAACTCAGTATATTACAAAATTAAAAATCCCACTTTATTCATTTAGATGAAAAATCACATTAAAACCACTGATCTTTGTACCGTGAGCGGTCTGGGTGTTTTGTTCGATTTAATATAATATTTAAAGAGCAATTTTATATTTTACGGAGTTCTAAAACTAGATTTTTACTAAGAACCGGAAAAGATTTTAATAAAACAAACACATTCAAATATTTGTACATATCTCTGGTAAGTAGCCAATTATAATTCTAATTTATTAATATTATAATTCACCAATATGGTCACCGTATCAAATTACTCCCTCTCACTTCTGTTCAATTTACTTCAGAGTCCTAACGCTCCTATATACCCGTGTGAAAAATTTCAACGCTTATCAGTTCATGGTTTACCTCTTCGTTCTCATTCTTAAGGCACTCTATTAATACCCATACACAATTCCTCTTTCTTCTGTAACTCGTATAGTGTCCATGCGGCTCGACTGTGGAATCATCTCCCATCCACCATCAAAGATGTTACTACCTTATCTCTGTTTAAATCACGTCTGAAGAAACATCTCCTTTCTTTTCCTTAATCTCTCCTCCTTTCCTTTTTCCTCTTTCCGCTTTTTTCATTTTTCCCATTGAGTAATAGTTTTGATTTAAGGTAATTTATAAACAAATACGTTTATTTCTATTTTTATATATTTTTAAATTTTTAATCTTTTTTTTTCTTCTATTGAATATGTTCTGTAACTTGAATTATAAAAATAAAACTTTTATTTTATTGGTTGGTTGGAAGAAATTGCCATTTGGCAATAAGCCCGCCAATGTACAAATAACATTATGTACAAAAAGTTAAATAAATAAATAAAAATACTTACCTACTCGGAGTCTCTTGAGAGAAATCAGAACTGATTTCTTAGATATATTAATTTTAAGATGGGTATCCCTAAAAATCAATCCATTTTAACAAAATACTTGAAACTCTAAAATAAACTCAATTTCAAGAACCTAGAACATCAACCGATCTTTTGACTTTATATAAAATAATAAAACCAAAGTTTGATATTGAAGTAGATTAAGTTCTATGTATCGCCTAGGTTAAGCAAAACAACTGCTATATTCTATTGTGAAAATTCTCGAACAGTGGCTCAATATAATACACCTATCAATAGTTTACAAAATACTGCCAATGAATATGCCTCATATTTCGATATAATTTATTTATCTCTACCTAACCACAAAAAGGAAGATTCCAAAATATTCTTGGCAAAAAGAGGAAATCAGTTTCAATAGTTTTGTTAAATGTAGACAGTTATTTCATTGGTGATTATTTGGTAAAAATATTTAGATTTTGGTCCATATGATATGCGTATATATTAATATCTCATATTTTATGATTATTTTGCACTCTTTTAACAACACGAGGTATAAATGGCAGAAATGCCGTGTATAAATAAATAATGTGAATATATACGCAGTGCATTATGTGATTACTTGCATCTTGTTTTAATACATTGCAGAGGATTCACTTTTGCAAAAAAACACTTTTTAATTTAGGTAATTCAATTCTCTAGGAGGGACTGCCACTTAAAATTCACTTGAAAACTTTATTGTGATATTTTCTAACAAATCGGTAGTATTTCCAACATTTCAACGAAGTAGTTCTGTTCTTTGTGAAGTTCCTTGTGTTGAGGAGATAGGAAGCCGGGGAGGCAACAGGTAAAGGAAATTGAGATAATATCGCATTCCTGCCAGAGAAAGCGTGAGGTAAAGTAGAGCTTTGCTCTGGGAATTTGGAGAATCCGTCCCAAACGGAAAATAAACACTGCCTTTTCATTACAAAAGGATATTGGATCAATCAAATGAGGAAAGAATATTCAAGAAACAGATCCTGATTTCATCGCCATACGATAACAAGCCTCCAATTCAAAATGTTCCCGAAGAATAGTATTTTTATATTTTAAATACAAACGCAGATAAATTTACGTCCGGTACCCATTTTAAGGGTGCGAAAGAGGCAAATAAGGTATATCGTGGGCGTAACTACTAGCGTATAGTTAAGTATTAAAATAAATAAAAAATACTTTCGCAATTTGTAATCCGAATAAAATTAATTATAAAATGAGAAAAAAAAATAGATTGTTTATGCTTTAGACGTATTGTCGAAAATCATACAATATGTTCTTAATTATGATCATCCTCAAACCCTTATTTGCACCTGATGGTGCATGAGGTACTGCAACCAAGTGTAGCGCGTATTGATTATCTGTAGAACGAAAGTACGGTGATCAGTATCACGCTTAAGTTGCTAGTCCAGGAATAGTGCATTATTGCAGTGTAAAACCATAATTTTAATAAATATATTTTAAGCAAAATGAATCCGAAACAAACCCTGGACTTCAAGCATGGTAGGCGATCGCGCAAACCGCGCACCACGAGACATGCGAAGACGCAAGACATGCGAGGCGAACTTGTCTCCGCTCGATTTCTTAAATCAAAATTTTTATTCTATTTAATTCTGGTTTTATGTCACAAACGGAACTGTATTGTTAATCCGCCCTGACAGAAATTCGTAAGCGTACGTACTATAACGACTCGTTGGGAGTTTTTTTAATGAACCTTGTGACTCTGAAAAATGTTTACACTGGCCGCACTGTTTTAGTTTTTAAGTTATTCGAATTTTTTAGTGCGTGGTGCGATTTAGAATATTTTAAAATATTTTAAGTATCACTCTTTCAGATTTGTTTGAAAAAGAAAATATATAAAATTATGTGTATTTTAAGTGACTACATACACATAAGAGATCTTGGACCTTACAAAAAAAAAATAGAAAAGCTCAAAAGCACACAGCGATCCATGGGGAATTCCATATTTGGTATAAGCGTAAGAGACAGACTCAGAAATGAGGAAATTAGGAAAAAATCATAAAAGCCGATATCATGTATCGTTTAGCAAAACTGAAGTGGCAATGGGCAAGACATGCGAGACAAGACCCCTTAAATTTTAAATAGAAGACCTTGGGAGGATAAGAGAGGCGTCGAAAGACTTTAAAAAAGACGGTCCGAGGACATAGCTACTGTGGGGGGTAAAAATTAGCTGCAAACAGCAACCGACCGAAAGAAATGAAAGAACCCCATGTCCAGCAGTGGAAGACTGAAAGCTAAAGAAGAAGAAAAAGAAGTACCACCCTTTTATAAATACGTCAAAGTGATTTCCAAATGCTGCTTGTTACTATTTGTGGAAAAATTCGTCTGGGTAAGGTTAGTTGACATTAAGTAAAATTGCTATTTTATGGTGATTGCCAACTTGACCTATCAATTAGATTAATTGAATGTTAAATTGTGCTAAGGTCGAGATTTATTTTTTTTCATATACAATTACACTTTTGAACAACTACACCTAATTATATTCCTAAACTGGTAGAGCCCTACTCATTTGTATGGAGATACATGTGGAATGTCGAGCACCTTTATCTACTAACCAGCGTTGCCAAAAAACTCCTCTTGTAAACATACAGAAATGATTAGCCAACGTTAAAGGAAACACCAACTTAATGAGTTTTCAGTTTTATCAAGGTCTTTTGAGCAGGTAAAGTTGCGAATTGGTTGGCTTTTTTTCCTACGCCCTTATTTTTGGTATGGATCGGTTAGTTTTACAGTAAGCAAGTCCAATGTTGAACGTTACTTACCTTTTCAAAGTAAAATCTTATTAAATCGGTAATTTTTTTTCGACTTATTGACTTTTTTGTGGAAATATTAGATAAATATGCCATAGTTGACTGTACTAAAAAAAACAATTCTAGATAGGTTTCCTTGCATAAAAATCAATTTTTGATTTTGAAATACAATGCTTACTATATGTTGAACCAGTTTTTTTCTTCTGAAATTTGGTTTGAAGTCACTAAGAATACAATTCTTCAATTTAGTCCCCTCTCTACGCTACCTATTGTAACAACATATAGTAAGCATTGTATTTAAAAATCAAGAATTGATTTTTATGCAAGGAAACCTATCTAGAATTGTTTTTTTTAGTACAGTCAACTATGGCATATTTATCTCATTTTTCCACAAAAAAGTCAATAAGTCGAAAAAAAATTACCGATTTAATAAGATTTCACTCAAAAAATCTAGGATACATTTCTCCGGTTCATAAATTTCAAATTGTATATACCGCGAGAAAACATAGGCTTAAATCTTCTTTTATGAACATTGAATTTACTTCAAATTAGATAGAAGAATAATATCCTATGGGCACGCACTTTCGCCGTATTTTTGCCACTAGAAGCACCGCGCAAGACACGCCGGATTTGCACGACGTCCGCGCAATCGAGGCTCGCCAGAATCTGCGTGTCGTTGGTCTGCTTCGGTTCAGTTGGCTTTTGCTCTTTCTTTCTTTAAAACTTACAAATACCCGCATCATGTAAATTCGTGTCACGGTTAATTCATTCAGTGTTGTTTTAAATTTAATCACATCTTTGAATTTATTGTATTCATCATATTATCTATTAAATCTCAGTATAATGTAAGCAAATTTTTCATTTAATTTCACGCTACCTTGCAACGAAACTGCGGTAAGTCAAACCAATCATTTTGTTTCAACAAAAAATTTCACTACAATCTGATACAGTTTTTTTATATGAAGTTGTACATAATATTTTTGATGTTCCCGATTTGATCGAATGTTTTTTTTTTAATGTGTCTAATAGGCTAACGAAGCATTATATTAATTTGAGAAATATCAATATATCTAAGTGAAATTTACACATTTATCTGTTCCCAAGAATTTACTCTCTCGGAAACAAAAACACAGATGACCAAAACATAGATATATTTACAATAACTTTATCAAACTTCAAGAACCAATTGAACGTAGTTATGCAGAAAGCAGCCAGTCCACAGTTTCGAAAAAATGAGATATTGATGTAATCGGGTGCAGTAAGGTCAATTCTTTGTTCTGCTAAAAACAGCCAGACCGCTTTCGGACAAAAAACTGTATTCATCACCTTCTGAAAATGGTGTCGATCACAAAAAAAGGCATTTCTCAATTTGTAGAAAACACTAACATCACTAGAAAAATCTTTTTTTTATTTTAAAATCATTAAAACTGGTCAAATACATAATAAGATTCTTGTTTGTGATATGAAAAAAAAAACTTATGTATTCATTGTTTATCATTTGTTAAAGTCAAAACATTCCAACTGTAGTGTAGATTTGATAATACGCACATTTCACAAAAGTGCTATTATCTCAGTTACACTTTTATATGGCTGGCTGCTTTCTGTATAACTACGTTAAATTCTTCTCAAATTTTTGAATAATTATTGAGTTTCTAGTTTTTCCTTTTTTATGTTGTAAATATAAATATACGTATTTTAAAATTTTTCAATTGCGTGTTTATATTTGCACATTCCAATAGAAAATATATAACTACGATATAGTGCTTCAGCGTATCGTTAAATTAATGTTGATTTTTTATTTTATTTCATTGTTGGGTCATGATATTTCAAAAAATAATAAAACTGGTTCCAGCGTATTGGAAATATGCCTTGACTAATTATAGTGTGGTGAGTTTTTTCCCCCTAAGAAAAGCCTTTCTTACTAGACATACAATCTTATTTCTATTATAATACCTAGTTAAAAGAGTTGTAGATTTCCCTTGGGAACACATCCGTATTCCGTGTGTTATTTAGGGCCTTTCGCACCGAGGTAACGGGTTTGAAAATCGCATTGCGCATTCTTTACCCTCAATTTAAAATAAGAAAGTGTTTCCTGTTTAAAACAAAAAAAACTTAATTTTTTTGTGTATTACTATGCCAAAAGTAAAGAGCATAGTGAGTTTGAAAAAAAAAATTAGTTTAAATTAATAATTAATTACACGAAGAGATACTTGTTTCAACAATCCAGACTCATGAAATCTTTAAAATCCAATTAAAAACATACGTATATTTTATTGGTTTACACAGCACAAACGCATTTTATATATATTTCAGTTTCAGTGCTGCAGAGCAGCGTTTATTTTATAATTAAAAAATACATATAAGAATTTGTTACCCACTAAGTCTTAAGACTTTTTGGTGGGATACATTTTTTTTACACAGCCAATATGTTGGCCAGTAAGGTGGCACGCGTATTGGTAATAAAATCGCTACACTGCCCACATGTTGGCGAGTCGTTTATTATCTGTTAGTAATGGACGTCAAAAGCGCACAAAAAATCGCCTGCGCTCTTACCGGTAGCGACTACTGGCGCCCTTCAATATGTATTGAAAAAACAAAAACAAGACGGAACGCATGCCAGTGTACGTACCAGCATGTATGTCAACTCTGCTAGACGCAAATAGCACCCTATACAAGTTAGCCAATGTGTTTGCCAATACTTATTGGCCAGAGTATAGAGGCGCTTTAATACAAACATAAAAAGAATAGTGTACTTTACGCAACGATATATGATAAACCAGTTCTTTTTAGAAAAAAATAAATATTTCATCTAACAAACGAATTTATGAAGATTTTAATATTTTTTGAACAGATTTTTTAGATTATCTTTTTACAAATTGACCAATTGAATTTAAACAGCAGTCAATTTATTTTATTTATTAATTTGTACAAAGATACTTGTTACAAAAAAATAACGTATCCCTAACTCCATAAGGCCAGGACCCTTTGTTTGAGTTGGGATACAACATAATGGAAACAGGAAGCACACTCGTACCTATTATTGAAAAATACCAAAATAAAAATTATTGCGAATTTGGAATATTTCCACTCATTTATTAGTCGTCATCATGAATCGAATTTTTTCATAATTACAAGTAGCGAAGTTTTTATAAAAAACTTTAAGATAAATTTAATCGTTCTATAACAAAAAATTGATTCCGTCAATTGAATCCTAACTTTGAAAACTTGAGTTAAAATACTTCTCAATTCCGTCTACAATCCTCGCTCTGATCCATAAAATCCATTTGATCTCCGTTTCTATTATTTCAGCATATTTGATCGGGAACCATTCTAACAGCATGCCAGTGCTCTATGTCAAAGTATGGAGTTTGAATATATATTACCAAAAGTCTGGTCGTCAAGAAAATATTTACAGAGTAAAATTTTCTACGTCGGCATCGTTTCGTTGCGGACCTTTGTCAATAAAGATACATAATGTAAAAAAGATTGTTGAACCAGGTTGGAAGATTCAATCAATATTAGAATAATTTTTTTTGTAGATTTCTTGTTGAAATTGCACCAATTAGAGATATTGTGTGTTTTTAAAACGCATAACCATAAATCTTTCTAATACAAGGAATAAATTTTTCTTTGAAAACAACACGTAAAGTTATTAAATTCTATTTGCATAAAATGTACAACAAATTACGATTTTTTTCTATTTGTCATTATTTTTTTGTTAAATTTGTATATGTACATACGTGTTGTATATTTTGTTTTTATGATTTTATTTTTTATTCTTTGTGAAATGCATGGGCTGTTAAAATAAATAAATAAAATAAACAATTTTACTAAAAAATTATCTACATATCTCGATTTGTATATATGTACTATCACAAGAAAGCAAGTTTATAAATTTTAAGTTTTAGAGGCTAGATAACAGATTAATGATTGTAGCAAACGCATGTAATTATTAACAAATATTGCTCCTAAATGAGTTTTTTCCAAAACTCCTAGGCAATATTATATAAATAATATATAAAATCTTTTCTAAATAAAAATTGACCATAATTCGATAATTGAATCATGGTTTCCCACCATAAAGTGGGACCCAACAACATGTTACATTTAGGAAAATGTCAGTATTTGTTGGTCACTGGTTTGGTAGAGATAACATTCAGCTACTCATATGTTTATAATGGAAAAACCACCACTCTATACACAATGTTTCCCTGTTATTGAATTTTGTGAGCTATATCGTGTGATTTGTTGGTACTGAAATGCAACATTATTTTATAGTATCGTCAGGTCTTTGCGAAAGTTGCGAAAATACAAAATGTCAACATTCCACGATGAAAAAGTAAAAGCATTGATTCGATTTATGTTAATTATCGACAATTATTGATGGATTTCCATTGTGATAATACAGTAGCGGAGAGCAAACTACTTAAATAAACATTACCAGGTTGCCAACACTGGGACGCCTTTTCAGTTGGCAAACCTGATACCTTTCAAGTGTCATATAGACGTGTCAATAATAAAAAATGAAAAAGGATTTTATTTGAAATCATTTAGTAACCGTTGTCAAAAGACGAAAGGTCGCATATTTTGCCCACATTCCGCGGGGGAAAATATGCCCCTCTGCAGCTTATAGCGGAAGGGAAGATAGAAAATAGACGGGGTATGGGGCGTAAAAGAGCATTATGGGTCGGAAATCTTCGGCAGTGGTTTGGAATATCAGATCTAACAATGCTTATTAGAATGGCAGAGGATCGAGAGATAATCGCCAACCTCCGATAGAAACGGCAAGAGAAAAAAAAGGGACAGTTCATAATATGATTTATAAAAGTCTTGATTTTCAAAGAATTACATCGTCTCAATTGAAATACTTTTCTAAGTCATATCCTGACAGAACTTGGAGATAAAGATGAAAAAATTCATTATTATGTCCGCGATAATATTTTGTTATTTTGTTATGGATAGAAAAAATATTTATGTAAAATGTCAGATTCACAAAATTAGTTCGAACCTCACCCTATGTTGTATGAAACACTCAGCTTTAATACATACGGTCAAAATCAATTATTGCACTCACGCAACATGACGTCATGTGTGACGTATGCAAGCTGACAGTATCTTCCCGCAAAATATTTTCGAAATTGATGCTGGTAAAATTCATAATTCAATTTGCTGACGTTTTATTTATGTATCTACACTTTTACATGTATATTGTGTTTGTTTCCCCATTTTAACTTCAGTTTTAAACTAATTAATTGAAAAAGTTGGTTTGTTTTAAGTATGTTCAAATATTTGTTGACGGGCTGGATTAACGGGTGACCATGTCCCATCGACTATCGAAGATGCTACAACAGTATCTCTGTTTAAATCACGTCTGAAGAAACATCTCCTTTCTCTTCCTTCGTCTCTCCTCCTTTCCAGTTCACTCTTTTTTCCCTTTTCCCGTTAAGTGATGGTATTGATTTAAGATAATTTATCCACAAATTTACTAATTTCTATTTTTATTTATCTTTAGCTTTTTTATTTTTCATTGAATATGTTTTGTAACTTGAATTAAAAAAAAAAAACTTGTATTTTATTGATTGGCTGAAAAAATTTCCATTTGGCAATAAACCCGCAAATGTACAATTAAAATTATGTACAAAAAGTTTAACAATTACATTAATAAAAAAAAATGGGATTGGATTTGATTGGTAAAACCAATTTAAATCTAAAATAACTCCCAAAAGAGGAAACCCAGCATGTGTACGAACATTTGGGCATACTCAAAACATTGTTGATTTAATTAACTGGTATAAGAAGTATAAAAATTGAAATTTTATTTTCAAGTGTTGCCTAGTAGGTGGTGAAATAGTTCAGCCGGATGAATCTCACCCACGTTATAAAGGTTTCATCGCTTTTACTTTACAAAAGTCAACAGATGGACGAGTAAGGGAAAGGTGGAAAGATGGACACAGTGCGTAAAGTGGCCACTTAAACCAGTCAATGACAGGTCATAAGCCATTTAAATGCCTAGACTTCCATATTATCTTCTTTAAAAAAATTTTTCCTCTCTGTTGCGACCAATTTTATTCTTATTTTTTTTAAATTTTAGTTCTGAAACAATTGGTTTAAAACCAAATGTAAAAAAACAGAAAAATCAATGAAAATAGAATGATACACACTATTGACGTATGAGTAATTAAATACACTTGTAACAAATGCTAAGAAAATGGCATTTTAATTCGTGGGATGTTTTCTTCCGTGCTTTCATTCTCCAGCGGACTTTAATCATGATCATTGTGATGTTATGCAGAAACCTGCCGTTGTGTGTGAATAAATGTGTTTTAATTGTACTGAAACTGTAAAAATCAGAGCAAATATATTATTTCATTTGAGAATACAACAGAAATTCAACCAATATAAGAGTTTTTCTTTTCGCTAGTAATGTTTCATCAATTCATAATTATTTGATTTCACCAATCGTTGCATATCTTGATATTTTTTCAGTCTTACGGTTCACGTAAAAACGCCATTTTAAACAAATATTTCATGTCAACCAGGTTGGGAATCGATTCCGAGACCTCTTGCGTGGTAGGCAAACGCGCTGATCAATACAACACGAGTTATTATAATTTTTTATTTGTTAAGTATTTAATTGATAAAAATATACATTATTTAACCGCAATGGGAAATCCCGTGCCAAGGAATAATTATTTCGAGTTTTTTGACAAAGTACTTTTTTATTTTATTTTAGTATTTTTTTATTAAAATATTTTGAATTTGTTGTGTTTTACGACATAAATAGCTTTTAAAACATCATGGTAAGTTATATTGCATGTAAATCTATGTACAAGTAAATGTGTTGGACAATATTTTATCATGATTTGACGTGAAATCGTATCGTAAGCTTTTGCTAAAAGAAAAAAAAATGGATTCAGTATTTCAGACGGTGGGATCATGAATTTGTAAGATGTTTTTTCTAATGAGTAATTTAAAAAAATCAGAATCTTTGAAAGTAAGAATAAGTTGGTAGTTTTAAAATAAACTGGTTTTTGCAATTTCATTTTTTTTCTAAACACTGGGCTGGTACTCCGAACGCAATTATAGCGCGGTATAGCGCGTTTTTACTTAATAAATACGCGTTATAGCGTGCTGTAAATGCATTCGGAATACCAGCCTTGGTCAGGATATGTCTAAAAATGTGCTTACTGAGTTTCATATGACCATAGGTACTTTGTTGAATGAAAAAAGTGTCAGAAGAAAATTATGATTACACCAAAAAAATTGTGAATGTTAAAATTAGTTATCAAACAGAAAAAGTGTTGTATTATTTTAAGTGGTTTTATTTTGTTTTCACACATTTAATAAATGTATTGATATCGTCAGATGAATTAAGAAACACTAGTTACCTTGTCGGCCTCGTGGTGTAATGGTCAACGCGTTTGCTTACCATGCTAGAGGTCTCGGTTTCGATTCCCGACATGGTTAATATGAAATATTTATTCAAAAGGGTGTTTTTACACTGGAATATTTAATAGTTCTCGGACTGGTACCTAAAGCGTTAGACTGATGAACAAAAAAAAGATCAAGATACTCCTGAAATTGGTGTACTAATTCAGTGTCCTATGCATCATTAGGTGTGGCAAGGGAATGATGATGATGATGAGTTACCATAAGTAAAAGTTTGCTCGTAAAAAAGTTGATACAGCCACATGCATAGTAAGCATAATAATATAAAGGTGTATCATGTTAATCGATAATTTGTCGAAGTAGAAAGAAAAGGTCCCTTTTATTATTTGGCGAAGTATTATCACCTTTCTTTTTCAGAATAGTTATCCTGTGAGAACCTGGTAATCATTTCTTTTACTTCACACACCTGACGCTGCTTATCAGAAAATATAATTCACTAACGAGAAAAACATAACACAGAAATAAAGGATAAACAATGCCACCGAAAATGATCGAAAGGATAATGTAAAAACTTTCGATAGGAATGGTATTAATAAATGGAATATTTGTAAGGCAAGAAAATATGCCACTTACCGTGAATCAATTATTTTATACGAAAGAGTGTCTATCAATCATAAAAAAAATGACTTACGATGTAGGTACGGTAATCTTTTGGTTTTGAGGCCGAACATTATTTTCATCATTACCAACTTTGCTATTCGTGAAGATTAAATAGAATTAATGGAGACATTTTTTTTAATAAATCGACATATTTAAAATAAGTTTTTATATTAAATGTCATAAAATGTTAGTATCTATAGACTTTAAATATTTTTTTATTCAACATTTTTGAAAAATTGTTTTTTTTTTACTAAAGAAATACATGATAAGGCGTACACATAAAAAAACGAAACTTATATATTATATATATATATATATATATATCAAAGGCAATGTTTGTATGTATGTCCTTGATAAACTGAATAGCTACTGGACCGATTTACGTGCGGTTTTTATCAAAATGACGAGCTTTGCAATGGGTATATTTATAACTGTTAAAATATATAATCTGTTCTAGAGAAAAAAGTTAGTAACGTAAATGTTTTATTTATCATTCAACAGGGCTGCATGGAAAATGAGTGGATGTTGTTTTTGAAAAAAAAAAATATATTTACAAAAAACATTCGTTTTTTATGGCTCCCAATTAGATGCTTTCCTTAATAATTTTTTTTTTCAAAAAAAACTCGGTCATAGTAATAAACAATGCATAAAGAATAACAACAAATAATAAGACCAATTATGGGTTTCATATAGTAACAAAAATATAAAAAAGCAAAACGTACAGTTCGCTAGGGGTGAAAGGAAGTGGGATGGGAAAATAGGAAAGGAAAAGAAGAAGGAGAAGAAATAGTAAGTAAATATAAAACAATGAAAAAAGAAATAAAAATGTATGTAAATGTACACAAACAACATCCATACATATACATACACACACACATCCATATATATCTACATACATACATATACATACATACATACACATACATACATACACATACATACACATACATACACATACATACATACATATATACATTTAAATAAAATAATGCACACTATAATTCAATGTGAATGAATTCCTTATAATTTCCACCCATTGATCTCTTTTAACTGGATTTTCGGTGATACTAAAATAACATTTAATACTTTTTTAAAAATCGCATTCCTACATTTAGTGCAGCCCTGTTAATAAAAAAGCAGAGATTGAAATTTGCTAAAAGAATTATATATTTGAAAACTAATTATTCTATGTTTTGGAATATAAACTTAAACTAGTACTTAGGCACCTACTTAAATTCAATATTTGAATAATAATTATTTTTACATTTCGAATTTAATCGTAAATAAGTACCTACGTTTCTACTTATCAACAAAAAGTTACACCACCTTTTTTATCTTTATTCAAACATTTTTAACACGCTTTCGGGCACAATTGGGCATTCTGGTTTCAAACAAATAGGTCAATGGATTTATAAAACGGGACTTGTTCCATTGGTTACGTAAAATCATTTATTTTGTTTAAATTATTTTAGTGGGGATAGCAACAATAATACATGAAAAAAAAAAAACAAATAAAATATACAGAGAATAAAACCAATAACAGATATCAACAGAAAAACATTAAATACTCGTACAATACATACATGTTAGAGTGTTTGTGTGAGTGTAAGAGATAATAGGTAAGTGGGTGTTGTAATAGAATGAGGGTGAAAATGTGTGTAAATATCATTGCACAAGTGTCCAAAATATATAAAATAATTATAGTTAGAGATAAAATAAGATAATATTATAGAAACTAAGTATAAAACAAAAAAGTGTGTTTTAAAACGCGCATTTTAAATGTTAATTTGGTACAAACAAAGAAATCGATAAGGGGAAAGTTCAAATTATATTCACGAGCAAAACATATAAGTGGAGAGTTCTCGACATAGCTCGTACGAACTGCTGGCACATGAAATAGAGAGCTCGACGTGTGACGGGTGCGGTAGCCAGAGACATTTAATGATAACTCCGACATAAGAGCCGGACTATCAAGGCGTCCACTAAGCACTAATTATGAAGCAAACTTTGTAATTGTACTTAAAAATGTGTTATCTTGAGACAAAACGCCATCTGAATTTTCTTCATTCAAACGTACTCCCGTATTTTCACCCTGGGTTATGGCACTATTAATATTTACCATCGGCGTGTCTTAATAGTTTTGCTTTATTGTTGAACAGTTTGTTATGGGAATAAGAACCATACAAAAACCCATAAAAACGTCCAGTTTTTTTCTGCGGTTTTTGGGCGCGCGGTATATAAATATGCATCAACTATTTTTGAAAAAACACGAAACGTATCGATACAAAAAATTGCATTCCGATAAATATCAAAAGCAATAGTAAAGCATTGCTATTGCTAGATTCAGGTCGTAACAAATAAAAAAGAGGGCTCTTGTGCATGCTGTGGGATTTAAATATTGATAGCTTAAGTACAATACAATTGTTTTTAAATCTATACGTATAATATATATGCATGCATGCGCCTACGTATGCCACATTACACATTCACCATTCTACCCATATTCGAACAAACATAGGAATTTTAAATTCTTCTTTACAAGTTATGTACACAAATATAATGTACAAATATTTATTATAGGTATTTAAAAAAAAAATATTTTCTAAAACAGTACCTACATACATAATTGTCTATGTTTTATTCACCATTCCTCTATCCGTATCAAGGGGTACATAGGGCACTGCATTGGTAAACCAAATTCAGCGCATTTTGAACATCGCTTACATGAAGGTAACGTGATTAAACTTACTTTAGAACAATAAGATATTTTCGTTTAAACAACCCTCAAAATCAATATTTCACTTCCATGTTGAAACCCGGACCTCAACGATGATAGGCAAATGTACCAATGTTTTTTTTTTCAAATTGTGTTTATCTCCACTCAATTTCTATATTCAAACCCGTGAGCAGCTATCGAGTGGAAAACTCTCATTCCGCACTCACACACAGAGAACTGTATTCTTTATCCACCTGGACACAGAGTAGTGTGTCATTAATTAAAATTTAAATAGCCTATAAACCAAAGCCCGGCACGTTGAAATGAAGTGCTATACAAAGGTAACAGTAATATTATATATGAGTATGTAGTGTTGTTACAGTCGCCTTCACAAAGCGTCACGCTGCGTATCAAAGCTAAGCGTTCTCCCTTAATCGAGTGTATTGAACGGAGTCAGTATGTAATCCCCTTAAAACGAATACCTTTGCTAATACTATGCCACTTGAACTAACTGAACTCATACTGGACCGAAACGATCGAAAATAGCGGTGCGCATCACTGTTTATTGGAATTCATTCGACTCATTTTAATTAACAGCTTTATTTTCATAATCGGTTATGAGACGATCGATTTTAAGTTCGTTATCATTGTAGTTAGTTTATAAGGTTAGTTTTTTATGCTATTACGTGTATAAGGCTATAATAAAGGTTTTAGATTCGATTAATAACATTTACTCAAATTTCATCCAATTTTGAATAAGAATTTAAAGATATTTAGCGATACAGTATACCAGAATTTTCAAAACAATTATATGAAAAATGTTTCCTAATTTGATTAAATACTATCTGAGCATCAAAGCAACTGAAATTTTTTAGCAAATATTTTTATTGTATATTCAAAATAATGTACAAAAGTAAAACAAATATCTAGATCGCGTCAAATTAATAATAAATAAATGTTGATCGGCGCGTTTCTAATACATTTTTTTTAAATGGTAAATATTCACATGATATCAAATAAATACAAAACCAAAAAAAAAACTGTAAAAATTAAACAATACAAATATATTTGGACTGGATAAACACAACTATACACCTTGAAGTTTTGATTCTTGATAAGGGAATCCTTCAATCGTTTGCTTTTTTGTTGCAAACTGGTGGAGTTCTTTTCCTCTGCAGAAAGCTTATTAAATAGCTTAAGTTCAATATATTATGTCATCTTGCTTCCGTAGAAGTTTTGTGCTGTAGACTCAGTTTCATAGCTGTTATCGATTTTGTTCTATGTTGGTGACTGTACAGGGTTTTTTTCCTCATCAAAATGCTTAATTATTAGCTTTAAGTGGTAAAGTTGCTTCACCGGAAGTACTCCACAATGCTTAAATAGGATTGTGTCATCTTATTTGCATTTTTTTTTTATTTCTTCATTTTTAATCATTATTTGATAAGTCTTTTCTGAAGATTGTAAATTCTATCAACGTAAAACTTGTGAGTTCTTTCCCAAGACAGAATTCTGTATGATATAATTGATTTCGCAAGACTTATTTAATTTAAGTAAACTAACTTATGTAATTTAAAAGGTTATATTTTCTTTAGCTGATGTATTTCTACCATACACATGTACATTGCACATTATGTAATGTAGATGGTTTTACAAAATAAACATTTATTTAACTAGTTATAACTGTTATAACTGACACTATACAAAAATAGTTTCAATTGTTGCATTATAAATTATTCAATTCAGACGCACTATGCTTTCCTAAATTATTTTATATTTCACATTTTTCATCTGATGCTGATTTGAGCAACTTTGTTAGAGTAATCTCTTTGTTTCAAAAATTCACACCGGGGTTGTGTTAACAATTATTTACTAGTATTCTTAAATATGTATTTTTTTAGTAGGCGTGATATTGTCAATTACTTTCATCACAAATCGATCTGCTCTATCATTTACTTTACATAGGGATGTTTTATTATTATAATTTTATTTTTGTTGCTAATACGTATGTTTTTCTTTGCTATTATTTCATTTTTCTCTTTTTTGCATGTTTTTTGACACCAGTCTTTGAGAAATACAATCAAAAATTTATGGTCCCAATTTGAAAAATGATTCAATGCTGGGTTTGTTTCTGTTTCTTAATGTATTCTTAGCTTGTATAGCGAGCATCGTGAGTTTGGTTTATTACATAATCTTATTTGAAAATATCGTAAAATAAATACGATTTTGGATTATGATCATTACGCCGCGTATATTGAATCAAATTTGATAGTCGTTACAACATATATATGTACATGTGCGATACTAAACGAATATTAAATGTACATTACACGTATCCAGACTAACTATTTTGCCTTTATATTGTAATGAGTTTATAATCTATCAAAATTGCTGTTACTAATGATTTAATTGTAAAAACAAACAAATATTTCAGTTACTGAAATCATCCAGCTATTATTCACATCACTAGTTGCGAGTATTACCCGTTGGGTTATCGAATTGTTAAATTATTTTAGTGAAACGCCTTAAGCTTAACATTTCGTACGAATAAAACGGCACATGCATTCTCCATACGAAATTGGATTCTTTTGAAACTAGCCTTGCAATTTTGTCATTTAAAAACAAACGACTTTAAGTTAACTGTGAGCATTTTTCTTTCCATGTTTTCAATACATAAAATTGTTCATTTTTAGAACAAATTTATCTCATTCCAAATATCTACTTTTTTTATTGAGGATTTATAAAACAGGTAATTGTTATTATTATGTATAACTTATCGCCATTTTTTCGGATCTACCCCCGCAAATGCGCGTTCACCGAATTTATGGAGCGAGTAGCGTACAGATATAATAACTTTTCCTACCACAGTAGATGTAGCTGATCTAAGCGTAAGACATCTGTCAGCTAGTTCATTGTGGAATGCATAGTTTAGTTAAGATATCCCGGAGCAGAGTTATAAGCAAAAGCCAACAAAATTTTTATTCCATCCTCCATGGATAACGTAGTTGGTGTAATTCCAGAAGTAGTGGAGCGATATAATTGAACTTAGAGATTGAAAAAATAAAACTTTCTGCGGCGTTTAATACAGACTATAGGCGAATTATTTAATTCATTGATATACCTGCCTAGATACCATTACAATAATCAACTCTAGATACTACAAAAGCATTTATCAATTCACAGGCGGTATCAACCGGTTTCTACGTACGCATTTGATTTGCATTTGATCTAGTAGAAACATGAATTTGTCATCCTACTAATTTGCACATTAAGAGGAAGTTCAGAAAAAATAAGGCTCCCAGTAGTTTTCAGGATCTACCTTTAAGTCAATATTCCACGTCCACCTTACCAAGAATCGAGCTAAGAGCCTCAAGCATCATATTCAAATGCGCCAACCACTTCACTACAAGGTGTATTTCATTTAAAATTACTTTTTTCTTTAAAAAAAAATTAAATGAAAAATTTCTTAAAAAAATCATTCAGTTTCGCTGGTTTTTTCTTTGAGTTTTCATTTTGCTTTTTAAATTTTAATAAACTTTATTCTCTTAAGGGTGACAAGTACTTTCAGATGCGATTTATAATAATAAAAATAACTTTAAATAATCACTCATAAATAATCAATGAAAAGTTCAGCTACTTTACTTTAGAAAGGACAAAAGAAAGAATTACAGGAATAATGAAAAAAAAAAATAGTTATCATCGTGAACAAAGACCCAGCAATTTAATCCAGTCATGATAGGCTTTATTAGAGTTAAAACTGCAAATAAAGGCTGGTTGTTGATTTATTAGTTGTATTAAGAAATCAAAAGTAATTGTAAAAAATATAAAGTTTTTGGAAGTGAATTATTTTTATTGTTTATTATTTTTTTTAAATTTAACTGTAAAAAATTAACAATTTCCTTTTCGTGGGGGTTAAAGCATTTGCTAACCACGCAAAAGGTCTCAAGTTCATTTTCCGACATGGTTGTGATTCGACATTTATTTGAAAAAGTGTTATTGTTATATACATAGTACATTGATTGTAACCAATTGTAATCTTGTTTCATATGCACCATTAGGCCCAGATAAGGACATTTTGACTATGATATTTACAAAAAAAAATGGGCCCTAGACTGTCTTCAAAGATTTGAATAGTCTTAAAACATTATCTAATATCACTTTTAAACGATCGATAGACATTAGGACCCAAATGTATAATAAAATACAATCTGCTATTTTATTAACTTTAATCATAAGGGAGATATTTAAAATAAATTAGCGGCAAGAATGGTCTGTCTAATACTAAACTTATTTTTACTTTAGGGTTTCGTTATTAGATGAAAACAGAAAAAATATATACTTAACAAAGATTTAAGATGCATCCAAAATTTACGTTTTTTACTGAAAGAATCAAGGTTTTTTAGTTTCTGCAGGTTATAAGTTTGGTTTTTTTTTTGCTTTTAACTATTTTTTTCAATACAGTATGTAAAGTTTTAAAAAATAATTCCATTGCGGATAGTGAGGAATTCCAGATCAACGGAAAATTGGTTACAAAAAATATTTTTTTGCGCGCGGTGAAAATTGGAGCATCAAATTTTACGGCAAAATTTCTTGAAAATGTACGAAAAAAATTAAAATAAATATATAAATAAAAACGCACTACTTTGAACGACGTCACTGGTTCATATGAACCAATTAAGGTCATTCTAAACGAACATATGAAACTTATTATTCAAATGTTATTTTCGATGGAAATTTTACAAAACTTGGTTTGCGGAAACTTTACACAATATTGATTGTAACAAAAAGCATAGCAATATAATTAAGGTTCTTTTCACAAAATGGAGTACAAAACAGTTTTACAAATAATGAACAAAAATATTTTTTGTTTTGTACACCATTTTATGAAAAGGAATGGCATTTTTCAATAAAAAAATATAAAAGCGCTATCTATGAATAATTAGTTTCATCTTTTCGTTTGGAATCACATTAACGATATGCAAACTGTAAAGGATACGGTTCGCTTACGGCTAAACAAACCAATCGGAAGAACTGATCGTTTTGACACGACCTTTTTATCAGACGCAGACGATACAGATGAAGCTTGGCTTTAGCGACGACTGTTTACTGCTATTTATTCATTTTTGTCAACTCAATTTCGCATTTATTTTTTTCAACTTATCCCGCAAATATTGCAACTTGTACAGAATGTGCGTAGCACCGCCGCGCCGTCACAGTGAGCAAAAGTCGTATTTTAATTACGACTCGAGAGCGAAACAACGCCGCTCTTTCAACCAATGTTTTTTTGTCATAAATAAAACGTTATTTTGTAAATAAAACTTTATACTTTAAATTATTCTAACTGTTTGTGTTAAAAAGTCAAAATGGTTAAGGTATATTACGTACTACCGGACACCTTGTATAATGAAATATCTCAAAACGCAAGCGGGGAAGGGGTAGGGAGCTTTGAGTAATAATTAAGTACCACATATAGAACACGTGTGAAAAAAATCAGCTGGTTATGAAACATTTGATGTTTAAAACCTAAAATTTCCGGGCTAGAAGAGTTTTTAAAAAATATATAGTTTTCATGAAACTCCAGTAGTATTATGGTTGGTTAAAATTATCAGTAATATATTAAGAGAACGCTTTTTAGGTTCCCCAGCCAAAAACTTCAATTGATAGTTATGCGGTATTGCAGTATCACCATCATTTATTATACCTGACTTTATGCACTAATTTTTATTTATGTATTTTTCCATGTTTAAAATATACTAAAAAAAGTGATCCTCAGCAAGCTTATTTATAAAAACTTTAATATGTCTAAGAAAGAATTTGTTCGAAACATGCCTCCATGTAAAAACTTTTAGTTTTTCTCAAAAAAGCCATTCAAAACGTAGATAACAGGATTTATTAACATTTTTTCTTTCTTAGAAGTAAGTTTTGTTTTTCCCATTTAGTTTTTCTACTTGGTTTTTTGTATTTTTCTTTTCTCTCTAACTATCCTCGCCTCTATTGTTTACGCGGTGATTGGTGTGACACACGTTTTGTAAATCGGAATCATGTTTCCAATAATCATGTGTTCATCGTACCATATGACATTTCTTAGGCATCCTCATCATCAATATAGCTGCATTGTCTGAATGGCATGTGATGTTAACGAGCTTATTTTCCTTAGTAGTTTCACCACTTTTTTCAAACATTTTTTTCATATATATTTATTCTTTGTAACAAAGGTGCTAAACTTGCTTTGTTTCTTTGTTGTTCTCAATATGAGTGTAATTTTTTTTAATGTCCCAAATTGAGGTGTCGTAACTCCTGGGAATGTAATCCAATGTATTATACCTGTAAAATACTTTGTGTTATATGATTTGTAAATAAAATAATATATATATATATATATATATATATATTACCTTTCTTAGAGAAAGATGATACCTTAATTTTTTTTTAAATCGGTTATTTAAAAAAAAAACGCAACTTTAAACATACTTATTTTTAAAACCGTTTCGTCTTTCTCAGGAAAATGTTAATTAAAACACGTCTGTACTTAAAATCTTTCAGCCTTTCACGAAAAATTAATTTGAAACATGTGTACCAATGATTAAAAACTTGCAGTTTTCTGCAAAAAAAACATTAGGAACTCGCCCATTTAAAAAAAATGATAAAAAAGTTTTTTTTCATTTATTCAATTTTAAGAAAAAAATACGAAGTGGGTTGAAAAGAAAAGGAAAACGATTATTTTTTATTTAAAAGTACCTGAATTTTACATGTACCTGAAAAAGTACCTGAAAAAAAAGGAAAACGATTATTTTTTATTTAAAAGTACGTGAATTTTACCTGTACCTGAAAAAAAAGGAAAACGTTTATTTTTAATTTAAAAGTACCTAAATTTTGCATTACGGAAAAAAACTGTTTTTATACAAACTACTTTCTGTAAATAAAAAGTAATTATGCTTAAATTTTAAGCGATTTTCTGAACGTTTTTCATTGTGTAGTGGCATTTCAATGCACTGCTGCATAATAAAAGCTTGAAATTAAAATGCACTACACAAACGACAACGTCATAGAGTCTTTAAAATTTTATTCATTAAAGGTCTCTTTATTCGTACTTAACTTACTCTTAAAGCACAGGGGTTCCGGTAGTTGAGCTGTGTTAAGTGCATTCACGTGTGTTCCGTTTAGAAGTATGAAGTAGAATCGTGTTAAAATTTTTATGTTTACCATTTTGAGATCTACAAAACATCTTTAGTTTTTTAAAAATATGATTTTAGCCACTTCATACTCCAAGTATGAAGTGGCTAAAATAGTATTTTTTTACAGACGAAAAAAAATAATTAAAAAAACCTCGGCAGAAATTGTTTTTTTTTTCACAAAACTTTTTTCTTGTTAACAGTAATTAAGCGATTATATTTTTTTGTCATATTTGTTCGAATTAATAGTTGAAAAAATGTATGGTAAAAATAATACAAACAACAAATTAACCAACACGAGTTTTGTTAAAACAAATAAAAATGTACATAAATATAATTATCACAAGTAATATTGTGGGGTAATTGCGACAACCAAGTAACCCAAAGTTACCCACTAAAAACAGATATTTGCATATTCCTCCATGAATGCTACGACGAGTCGTGATTCATTCAAATCATATAATGAGTTAAATACGCGACATGTTTTTTTTTATAGCATTCATGAAAGATAATAAAAAAAACGGTTTTTATGTAGTGTGTTACTCACAAATGCTGATCTAAAAGTAAGTTGTAGTCATTACCTCGCGATATATACGATTAGAACCAGTTAATGTTCCTGTAGTTGTGTCGTAGACTCACAAATCAGACGTCCAAGGTTTGAACCTCCCCGCTATACCACAACGTGATTCTCATTTTCTAACACAGTCATTATTTTAATAATAACTGTGCTAGAAACATCAAAGTCAGTTTTAACAATAATAAAAAATAATTTATGTTGGTAATTTAAAAAAAATATTCAAATAAAGGCTAAATAATTACAACTCTTTCAAATGAATAATAAAATGTCCATAATTTTTAGGGAATTAGATACTATCGCTTACATAACTACACTTTGGCTGGAGGGAAGTTCGTCGCCAGGATACGCTTCCATCCGCTTTTGAATGAGAAAGTTTTGTGGTTGCTTACATTTTTTTATTATTTACCTAACCAAGCCAAAAAAATTTTTTTCATCGTATTACCAGCGCAATTATTTTTTCTGTTTTGTATTTCTAAAATTACTCCACATGCAACGTCTCAAGTTCTCTTCCACTTCGTCTCGGTCAGTTTTTCCGAATGATCCTTTGACGTGCCGTAAACCGGAAATCTTTTACAATCATTGGTTTATTCATATAAACTAGTGAGGTTGTTCAAAGTACGATAAATTTTGTTAAAATATTTTTGACTATTTTTTTCACATATTTAAAAAAAAATTGCCGTGCATTTGAATGTTCCAATTTTTACCGTGCGTAAGAAAATATTTTTTTATCTCATTTCCCGCTGAACTTCCTCATTAGCGCTTCTGTAGGCCTCCCGAAAGCGCTGGCGCTTGTCACTTCTGTCTGTCCGTCTAGTAGGAGTCTAGTTTTTTCGCGATATAGAGTTCCTTATATTTGTCACTGTACCACCAATTTTTCTATCTTGTGTATTCGCCTCGCAACGTGGCTGAAGTATCTCAGAACACGGACTTTCAATGTGAGCTTATTGGTATTGATCAAAACTTCCATTCTTGTTATTAAATTTGACCAATCTAATATGTAGCCATTTTACAAAAAAATTGTTGAGTGTACTGAGTAAGCTGATTGGTCTATAGTTTTCACATTAGCTTTTACTCCCTGACTTAAAAACAGGTATAATTTTGGCAATTTTTAAGCAATTCGGATATTCACCTATTCCAATACGATTATTGATTAAGTAGGAAAATAGTGGAGCAATAATATCCTGAATGATTTATACATCTGTTGTCGTTGTAGGATATTCTAAAAATTCAAAGCCTGCATCGCATTTCGAACGAGTCTTTTTTCTTTTTTTCTCTTTCTCTCGACGTCTTAGTTTCTGTGACGTACAAAAATATTGGGAAAATTTAGTGGAAAGACGGCAAAGTATGATATTATGTCACTTAATTCCATTCAGATTCATCTCGATGAAATGTACAATCTGGCAAAATATGGTATGTCTCCGTTCAATAGGGTTACAGAATATAAGCCTTATTAGAAATGGATTAATAGTTAACAATATATGACATGTCAAACATATTTTGTTTTTCTGTCTTTTTTCGTTAACCATTACTGTATTTCTAAAGATGGCATGTCATGTCCGTTGAAGGATGGATAGTATGGTATGTCAAACATATATTGTTTTGCCATGTTTGTTCTAGATGAGTAAATACTCGTATTATATGTCAGGGAAGTCTGGAAAAAAAACTCACGGAGAAAAAATGTTCAATTCATCTACTGGCACTAGAATTAGGCTTGTAAACTAAATTAAGATTTTTCAGAGCCCATCAAACTTTAAAATTGTTCTCCTTTAAAATGTATTGAAAAAAAAACATATCGAACTTTGCCATCTGTCCAGTGAATTAAAGTTTTGACGGTTTTTATATTTGTAGACTTAGTGATACTTCCTCGTAGGCAAACTTTTTTCAACTTCTCTATCGAAGAGCGAGTGATAGTACTTATTTTCTCAATTTCAGCATCGTAACTTTCTCTGTTTATTATCATTGAGCCTAAACAAATATATTTATTTGTGAATTTAAACACGGAGTATCTCCAAAAACAGTTTTATCTCAATTTTCGCTAAAGCTATGCATCTGCCATTGTGTGATGCAGATGGAAATTTAACTTACCACGGTAACTAATGCAATTAAGCCTTTTAAAATTAAAACTGTTATTTTGTAAACTTGTAAAACACAAAATCTTTCAGTTCTTCTAAAATCGTACCTCCAACTACTGATACAATAAAATAAAAAACTAATTCAAAGCCGTAAAAAATAAATATTTAAAAATAAATTAATACCTTTTTGTGAACTTATTGCATCGTTAAGTGAAGTGTAGTGCAAATATTATGCTGATCGCGTGTTGCCCATGAGGGGTTAGTTGAAGAAGCAGGTTAGTTGAAGGTAACGTGTAGCAGGTAGGAGGTAGCACCTTCTCACGTGCGGTAAATTAAATTGAATTTCTTGCAGGTGTGTTGACGTGCCACTAGGCACCTTAGGGAATGCAAATTGAGTTAAGCAAGATTGTAAAGAGATGTCAATGGCGTACCTGGTAATGAACAAACTTTACTCGTTGTTGGTCTGTTATACATACTTGAGAAATTAAATAAAAGTGTGTTGATTTATTAAGTGTTGTATTGTTTAAAAATAACAATATATTCGGACCTTTCTATTTACATGTAATTAACCTAGAATTAACTGAAATTTGTGAAGTTGAAATTATTTCTAATTACTACCTGAAGCATAAGGCTGAACTCCTTACCTTCTTGTTACAGATTATCGATATTATTACAAGCTGCATTTTCTTTTATAACACAGTGCCCTATGCAGGCATCATGTTAAAATTTCTTAGTTGATAATGATTGTGACTGATATCAAAGAGTTCATGAAAATTTTAGGGGGCAGTTTAATTATGAAAAATAAAAACACGTAATAATAAACCTTTTATTTATACAAAACATTATTTTATTTCTTTCAAAAAATCTTAATCTAGTCTATATATCTACGTACATGATACAGGATATGGAAATTCTCAATATGTATAGTCACTTTGGCGAAATATAACAAAGCGAGTCTTCGCCCGAATTCAAGGCAAGTAAATGATAAATGATATGACGTTATTCGACACAGTTTTTCAAATATTAACTATACCGTCAGCAGAAGTCACCATTCACCGAAAACGATTTCCATCACAATTTTCAGTCAATTATTATAAGCGAAAATTACTATTTTGGTAAATATTATTTTGGGATGCTTTAAATGAATAACAGATGCTTTTAGACGAAAAAAAATATTATTGAAGTTAACATGCAACTAAAAAAAACACTCAACGTTGCTTTTTGATCATAAAATCACTGAAAATGTTCGAAGATAGTCTTTGCTAAAAGTTTGTACTTTATAATAGCAAAGAGGTACCGCGTGACAACTTTTTTTGGAGATAAATGTCCATTACTCACTGATTGAAGCTTTAATTAATACATGGTTAAATTACAGCATTCCCAATCATAACATTCTTAGTTCGGTGTCCATATTGACGGTATCACGTTTAGCACAATATCAGTGTCTCACAAGTCCTAAAGAATTTGCCACTTGGGTGCACTTAGCCATAACTTCTTCTTGCACCAAACTGAACGACATTGCCACAAGAACTAACCCGAACACCAAATAAGCACAGCAAGCGAACAAATGTACATGCTCACTCTTACTAGAGTCTATCGTGATTTTAGACGTATTTAAACCAGGAGCGAAATCCCCGAATCCTATCGTCGAAATGGTGATGAAGCAGAAGTAGACAGAGTCTAAGAAGCTCCATCCTTCCCAGATCGAGAAGATAGTAGCTCCCATGCAGAGGTAGATCGTGAGGAAAAGTAGCACCACAGCCACTGGAACTGGTGGTTGGTGCATCACGTCATGGGGCTGGTGTGGAAGGCTCGCTGGAGTACTGGGGCAGGACTTGAGCTGATCTTCTTTACTGCTGCTCGAGTGTGGCTGCTGCGAGCGCCAGATGAGAGGAATCTTTGATGGAGTGTCATGCGTGCAATTGCTGTGGAAAAAAAAACGAATGAATACACTTTTGTGGAACTGTTTCGTAAAAATAAATAATTTCAAGAAAAAATAGCATTATCAAGTATTTCAAGGTCTGATAAAAAAAATATATCTACACATTATATTTCAAATCAGATTTTTTATCATATTATATGTGAGGAGGTTAAAAGAAAAAACGCCCCTGTCCATCATCACATTTGAGAAGATGAACAAAATCATTAGCGAAAAGATTATTTCTTAAAAGTTTGATGTGCAACTTGTGGGTGGTATGTGCACACTGAACTTAGAAGAAATAATTTTTTTTTTTTTTGATATCCCTACAGAGATGAGTTAGAATTTTTTTTTTTTTTTTTCAAATTCAGGATTATGGATATTCGAGCGTTTACAGGGCTTATGACCTGTCATTGGCTGGGTTAAGTGGCCACTTTACGTATTTACAACATTCCCCATTCCGCTTATTAGCGAATATCGACACAATATCGACATAATATTTTCGCTACTGGCTTCGGTGGTCTTCTAAAAACAGTGATCATGAACAGTTACGTTTTTGCTTTTAACCCCCTCATATACCAGCGCAGCGCATAGCGGTTTAACTTATGTACAAATAAAAGACGAGTTTTCAAAGTACGCGTTTTTAATCAAACGTGAATGTTTGATTTCATTCTATTTATTTTTCTTAGTTATTTTAATTGTATTTTGATGGTTTAAATTAGCAAAATTTATACATTAATATGTGCCACCTTTTTAAATTTACGATATAAACAAAATTATGTTGCAATTTACGTTGAACTTAACACAGGCGTTACATATTTTTACTAGCGGACCCGACAGACGTTGTCCTACTCGAACGTTGGCTTGCCTGCTATTAGCTTGGAAAAAGACTTTGAATTGATAAGTATGTACCTAGGTAGTTGTTTATGTTTTAATTCCAAAAATTAAAAATACATTTAAATATGGAAGTCTTTTAACAAATGTCAAACTCAGCTCTTCTTACCAACAGGGGTGCACTTAATTCAAAAATGTGAGTTTTTTTGAAATGCATGTTAAATGTTAATGTAAAGGTCAGTTGATATTATTTTAGTATCACCAAAAATTCAGTAAAAAGAAATAAACGAGAAGAAGTTATACGGAATGTAACGAAATAATCTGATTGAGATCCATAAAAAGCGAATGTTGTTTGTAAACATTCAAAAACAATATTTTTTCAAACACAAAATTTTTCAATTTTTTTGTAAATGCATTCTCCTCGAATGCAACCCAATGAATAAAACTTTATGCTCCTTACTTCTTTTTTACATTTAATATTTAAGATTTCAATATCTACAAAAACGCAGAACGCAAAGATCTATATTTCTCTGAAAACCACACGTAAATCGGTAAGGCCGTTTAGGCGGAGTTCAGTGATATCACACGTACAAAGGAATTATACATATAAAAAAATTTATTAAAAAAAAAGATATATAAATTAAGTCATTTCCGTATTAAACAGCGAAATAATTAATACGAGGATGTTTATTCACACACATATTTTGAAATAGGTCACCTGTCAAAGAAACAAACCATTGCCCTCGGAATAGACAATAACGTGGAGCAAATCTCAAATAGAAAAAAATGAACTATTTTTTTGCTGTTATAAAAATAATATTGTTGTGCTTTTTTTTTAAAGAATAAATACGCCAAAAAATACCAGTAACATTTACAAAAGAATATATATATATATAAAGGATTATTAATCTCATTAAATTTGTTTTGTCCAATAGGAAACTATCGACTTTAACAAGATATTAATCTGAATCATGCGAAATTAAGGATGACAGATTATTCAACTGAAATTGAGAGAGACCATTTGATTGATTGAACAAATAATTTATCTCAAATTACTTAAATCATTTTGAGAATGAAATATTTGTGAATTGCCGTAAAAGGACAAGAAATTTCTGAAAATACAACGTGATATTTTCGAGCCCTGGCCGTATGAGGCCCCAACGGCCTGATTATTAAAAAAGCGATTGGTTAAATTTTCTAGCAGTAACAGACAATTTGAAAAGTAAAAAAAAACAGTTTGGCCAATGTTTGTAGAAAAAAAAAAATTTACCCCCAGGTGATATTTAGATCAGTTTTTAGATTAAAAATAATAATTTAACATATTTTAACAAAGATAGAGAACATTAAAAACAAGGAAACATAGACGTCTAGGCATTTAAAGGGTTTGTAACATATCATTGATTGGTTTATGTACAGTATATAGTATTCACCATTTTTGTTTAAGATTTTTTTTTAAAGAAATATTTGCGTTCTTATAATTTATCCAATTATTTCAATTTTGGTGGACATTTTCAATAAGCTGTGAATAACTCACTATAAGAAAATGGATGTCACTTTGGAGTAGCGTGAGGTTCGAACTTTGGACCTTTGATCCGTGAGTCCGTAAGTCCGCAGCACTAGCCACGGTATTCCAACCCGATTCAATATTTTATATTAACATCCATATTTCTTCAATTCTTTCGTCTGTTGATTCGTGGGTGATATTCATCAGACTGAATTATTTTACCTACGAGGGCACCTAGTCAATGCCTTGAAACATTTTAAAATTTTCAAACTTCTCTTTGGACCTGTTGATTAAATCGACAATATTTAGAGTTCGTGAACAGCGCTTATATCCCCATGATCATGACAGGGATATTAGCGCTGTAAATGCCTTAAATGTAATATATCCTTAATATTTTGAGTTTGTCCAAATTTTTGTAGACAAGGACTGGATTCAACTCCCTGGGGAGCTGTTTATATTAAAATATTACAACAGAGATGAAGAACATTTAAGAGAAGGTAATATGGAAGTCAAGGCATCTACAGGGCTTATGACCTGTCAATGGCTGGTTTAAGTGGCCACTTTACACACTGTGTTACATTCACCATTCTGCCTATAGTTGAACATCCATATTCCTTCAATTCTTTCATCTGTTGATGTTTGTGAAGTTAAAGAGCTGAAACCTTTATTTATGCGGGTGAGATTCATCTAATTGAATTATTTCACCTACATACTAGGCAACGCCTGAAAATATAATTTTTTCAATTTCTATACTTCTTCCACTTAAACCAGCCATTGACAGGTCATAAGCCCTGTAGATGCCTAGACTTCCATATTACCTTCTCTTAAATGTTCTTCATCTCTGTTGTAATATTTTAATATATCCTTCTCAAAAATGTTAACCATCTCTTTTGTAAAGTAAGAAATAGTTTACCACTCTCCATCGGAGTCGTCTGTGTCCATTACATCTTCCACCGTATTAAGATCTCCTTGTGCCGTTGGTCTTGTTCTCCCCATCCCCCCTCCACCAGCCACCACCCCCTGACAGCACCGCCGAGGGGTGCCCGATGCGGAAGTTGTTGCCGTGAGTTGAGATTCTGCGGGAAAAAACAGTTTCTATTTATAAAAAGAAAAAATGGAAAACATGAAAAAGTTTCATATCGTTGTGATGAAAAATGTGTAAAAAGTTAGAAGTAGATTATGGCACAGGTTGTATAATTAAATTTTTCACACGAGTCTAAAAATAGTATTATTAATAAAAGTTTAGATAGGTAAGAAATGTTTAGATATACGTTGCTTATGATTTTAACTTATTTTTTTGAAACTGCTCAACAATTCAGACCAATGGATTGTGTGCGGAGCAAGAGTATTTGTAATGATGTTGTATCTTGAGGGGACCAAAATATAAAAAACTCAAGAATATAATCATGGATGCAGCTAGTCCAAGCAGACGGTGTAGATTGAGAAGAGGTGATCAATCATTACCTCGAAACTTCGCAAGGATGGGTGTTCCACAAAGAAATAACAATCTTTCGGAGGAGTCTATGGATTTGATAGAATATAGCAGTTATGTTATAGAACAAGCAGCAAGTCTCGGTTTAAGGTGTGAAACAATAAAAGGTGATGGTTCTAACATATCCAAAGAACAATTTGCGCTTGTTTCACCTACTCATCAGTCAAGATTGTCCAATTGCAATGATCAAACAGTCTCATTCCAAGACCCATCACACGAGTCTTTCATAATATCCGGAGATTTAGAAGATTTTGCAAGAGATATTCCAATGTTACCCAGCTCTACTCCACTGAATAATCGGTCAACAAGAGATTCTCGTATGTCCGGATTGTTTAATCCAAATAGTTCATCAGTAAGGCGAGACTCATTTTTAAGGGATCTACTGAGAAATTCTGGTGGGCCTTATCGAGTAAATAGACATGATAGAAATACTGGAAGAGATGTTCCACAGTTGAATATGCGTAGAAGATGAGTATTTGATGATGAACAACTTACTGCTAATAGACCGCGCTGTCAATTAGTTGGGTCCTCAAATAGTAATAACCAACAGTACGTATGTTCTTCAAAAAATGGTAATAAGGATATGTTAGTCGATATTTCGCATAATTTGATTGGAAGTTCCAATTCTTCACAACCCACTGTATTGGATGCAATATCAATTACCCTACCTAATGGAGAATCAAGTTTAAATCTAGTAAATGATAGCTTCATAAATGAACTTATGTCTTTGAGTCCTAACTTAACCAATAGTACTAGACATTTATCATTACCAGATAATTTCAGGAGAAATTAACAAAGCAGTTGTCTGCTCCTTCAGTTAACCAAAGAGAAGTGAGAAATGGAATTTTGGAGAATAGTCCAGCTATATGCAACTTATCTACACAGGCTAATCAAAGAGAAATGAGACAAGGGAACCATTGCAGCTTTCAAAAGAAAAATCCTCAGAGTTGTGTATGGCCCTGTGAGAAAAAACAAAGAATGGAGTCGTCGTTACAATAGAGAGCTATATGAAATCTACGAAGCACTTGATGAAATCAACTCCATCAAGGTGGGGTGCTTGAAGTGGACTGGCCATATAATTATAATAGACGACGAAAACCCCGTAAAACGCCTAACTCTCTCACATCGGCAACAGTGGTGGAGACTGCTGGATTCAGCCAAGGCCCACCCAGGGCTGTCGAGCTTATGATGATGATGATGATGATTTTGACGAATTGAATTGCAATTATTAAAGAAACCTCTATTTCCAATAAATGAGTTCATAGTGAAGAAACACATACAATAATTGTAATGTTGCAATTTTTATCCGTATAATAAAAACTGCTTTTATCAATGAACAAATGTTATTAAATTGAACAAAAAATGACATGCATACGAAACTAGAGATAAAAAAATTATTACAATGAGGAGAAATACAGAAAAAGTATTCATTGTTCAAGGGTTTCAAATTGTACAATGATTTTCCTGAAGAAATAAAAGACATGGAAACCCTTGAAATATTTTAAATAAATTTGAGAAAAAAAACCTCTAAAAATTTTCATACAAAATGATTGTTAAAAAAAAAGTTCTTTTGATGTCATTTACTAACTTAATTAAACCAAAATAAATAATTTATTTTATAAATAAAAGACGAGTGATACTTTAATTCAAAAATTTGGAATATCCAGTGACCGGTTTCATCGCTTTCACGACATCTTCGAGACTGGTGTCTTTATTAAGGAGTTCAATGTATTTATACAAAACAAAGGTAAGGATAGATAATTCAAAGTTATATGAAAGTAAAATAAATAAAGTTATTTTTATCTTAAGGATCATTATCAAATTTTTTTCTGGTTTACTAATAAGTTGACATAATGCTATTTTAATGAGTTTAAGTATTTTATTTTATTTTTATTGTATTTTAAAAGATGTCGCGAAAGCAATGAAACCGGTCACTGGATATTCCAAATTTATGGATTAAAGTATCACTCGTCCTTTATTTATGTAATAAATTACAATGAACTTCCATCAAGAATTTTCACTTGCAAACTTAAATGTTTTTAAATGAAATAGATCATGTATTTATTGAACAAGTGAATGACTTTAATGAATTAATTGAAAGTAGAAATTAACATTTTGTTAATTCATAATACTAAAGTACACAGGGTGTTCTTTAAACCCTGTCACATCCGAAACCACGATGATCAGTATGGGCAAGAAGACATATCAGCATATTAAAAAAAAAAATAGAACAAAGAAATTTAATATTAAATATAAAATATTTAAAAAAACAAATTGTTGTTTACTTCTGCAGGGGAGAATTGAAGGGAGCGCGGTGCAGTATCAGACTCCCCCTTCCTCGTTTCTCCCCTGCAGAAGTAAGCTATCATTTGCTTTTTTAATATTTTAGTTTTTTAAATTTTATTCGTTTTAAAAAATATTTTAATGTGCCAATATGTCTTCTTGCTCATACTGATCATCGTGGTTTCGGATGGGACAGGGTTTAATGAATACCCTGAATATAAGACATAATTAATTGGTTGAAAATAAATTTGGAATAGTGAACCGGTTTTTTTAGAACTGTAGTTTAAATGTCTCTGACCTAAATAAGGACGTTATGATTGTCCCAAGCAAAGTTTTTCAGAAAACTTTTTGAGAATATTACATGAATTATGCATACGTTTTTTCCCAAACAAAAAATGTCTTTAATGCTTTCTGAATAAAAAATGTTATTTGACAGAACTGCTGTCATACAAGTAAACGCGAATCTGAAATAAATAATTAATTTCGAACTTTAAATGTGTTTTTCATTAGTTATTTATTTAAAGTGCCATTCCAAAATAATAAAAAAATACGTGTTAAGAAGTAAGCTAGCGTACCATCCAAGCATTCCAAGCTGGCGTGCTGGCGGCCCCTTAGCGGGGCGGCGACCCTCGGGCTGGGGGGCGCGCGCTGGAACACGTGCGAGTAACGCGCGCCCCCGGCCACGCGCACGATGTGCTGGCCAGGGATAGGTCCCGCCCCCGGAAGCGGAGAGTGCTGCTCGTGCAACTGGAAGTGGTTGTCCATCTGGAAGCAAGGCTGGAAATTACTTTTTTCGTACAATCAACACAGTTTTTGCTACCTTTGTGTTTGCATTATGGTCACGAGGAAAGAAAACAATAGATTCATAATATTTACCGAACTTACAGTGAAAGGGGCAATAAGAGTTTTACAGTTTCTGAAATTTAAATCGTGGTTTATGATATTGAAAATTGAAAAAAAGTGACTTGTTAATTGACACAAAAATATTGCTGTTTTGGTTTGAGTGTAACCGATAGGAAGACCGACGGTTTTTGGGTATGTGGAGGGAGTGCTTTTACTGCAAAAATACAATTCTGTATGTGTATTACGGTATCTCCAAATATGATGAAATTGAGTTATTACTATGTCGAAATAAAAATTTTCGTCCTCCATTAAATAATAAATAGCAATAACTCCTAATTTCTTTAAAATCGAAAATGATTTTTTTTATTGTAATTGACAGAAATAAAACAGTACTCACTAAGATTTTCGTGTCCAAACACATAATTTTACAAGATGGCGATTTACAAGATTAGTATGGAAAAACATGTTACCAGTACATACAAACATTTTTGAATAGGGAGACTTGATAATCAGCCAAAATTAGTACAAAACAAAAATATGGCGAACCTCAGGACGTCTCCGTCTTGAATCAGACCCATATTCAGAGGGTATAACCTTCCAACTATTATAAGCTCGTCAATCTAAAGCGGTTTATCCATATCCAAATTTTACACAGACTTGTCGAGTTGTCAAATCAAATCTTAGCACGAGGGCAAAACCACTGGACAGAATCTTCAGGGACTGCTACCTTATAGCATATTATTAAGCCTCCGTGGTGTAGTGGTCAAGACGCTTGACTCACGCACGGAAGGTTTCGGGTTCGATTCCCGGTGAGAACACAAAAATTAAAATGTGATTTTTCTCAAGCTTGGGTTTTCTGTGATGTGATTCACCACTGTAATTGGGCCTCCTGGCCTGTTGTGGTGCAAAAAACAAAAAAAATAATAATAAGGCTGCTGACAAATAGCGTTAAAAAGGTCCCCTAGAGGCCTAGCTAGACCCAGGGCGTTTTCATGTTAAGTGAAATAACGATAGTTGAAAATGTGTATTTTTGTAATGAGTATCAATTTATGTTAGAAGACAAATTTACTGTGAAGCTTTTGAACTTTTGAAAACTAATTAAAATCTTTTATTTTTTAATAATGTTTTAATATATATATTCTTTTTCTATTGATTTCAATAATCCTATTATTTTGTTTGTTTTTTTCAATCCTACTGTATTTAACTATTATTTATTTGATTTCAATGATACTATTATTTAATTATGTATGAATCTAAATTTTTATATTTTTATATTTATTTCTGATTTTCTTTTTAAAATTACAATCATTGAAATTTTCTTATTTATTACTTATACCTTGTTTTTCTGGATTGTTATTATATTGCATCACATGTCATTAAATTTTAATCTAATTAATTTTACTACGTATTTTTTATTGTTAATTATTATGGCTTGATACGGGCACAGCCCAAAAAGCCTTAATAAGTTTACTTATATTTAAACGAGTGTAGTTTTTAAATGAATTAATAAATAAATTCAGCATTTCAAAATCCGAGTGTTAGACTGATATATCAGTGCAGTGGTATGTTGTTACAATACTCGTGTGTCAAATCTTATTATTTGTACAAAATAAGGTATTGAAAATAAATACCTAAATTCTCGGGATATATGTTTGTACCACTTTGTTTTAGATGTCCTTTAAAGACACTGTACCTCCATTTACAATTTTGTTCAAGTGAAAAACAACATGTAATTTGTTATTTCAAATTACACGAGATAAGCAAGGCGTATAGAAAATGTAGAAACGTTTGAAATTAATGAATGTGTTAATTATAATGTAAGCATTATTAAAGTCAACTGATAAGTATCAAGTTCCCTTAATATCGTTCCCTAAACCTCCTCATTCTACCCTTAATATTACACTCAAAACACGAAATATTAATTGTTCCAGCTATTGTGCTATTTTGTAAATAAACATGGATTAAAACGTAGCGTCCTTACTGTATACTGTTATTGTTAGGACTGCCGTATCACTGTAGTGTCCACAGAATATTACTTTATAGGCCGATTTCACAAAGGCGGAAAAAATGTATTAAGTGGCTACTATCGGCGTTATAAAGTACTGGTTAGTTGGTTAATGCGTTGGTATGCCATTAAATAAATAAACAAATTATGTTATAATTACTTTTGAAGCACTTTTTTTATGATTATTTACTGTTAAATAAAAAAAACTTATTTTTGAATTATTTTTTTCCTACAGATCCGGCGTTATTTCCGAATGAATGGTGTATTATATTGGCTTCGAATGCTTCAAAAATTGTTGGTTTGTTTACATAGACCATTGACGTAATGTAGCTCTATAGGAAATAATTCAATGGCGTCAAATCACAATATCGTGGTGGCCAATAAATAGGACAAATGGAAATAATACATTGCATCTAAGGACATAACACATGTGAACCAAGTGTTTTTACAGTTATTTACTAGGAAAAAGACAATAAATCCTGTTTACTGCACTCTAAAATAAAACAGGGACGAGTTTGAGTATTGTCTATTGTCTTGTTAACCTTAATAATAAGTTAAGGAATGGTATCTTTGTTTAGTTTTTTATATTTTACTTTTTGTGCTGTTACATGTTCACTTAATTGCCATACTTACTAGTATTATTATTGCGTTTCTTAATTTTTTTATTTTTTATTAACTTTTAAAAATCATTCTTATGTTGTTGAAATTCCATTTGTAGATGCGTTTTGAAGCTGCAAGACTTTTTGTGATGTTAGCTATCATATTATTTTTATCATATTATGTAAATGTTATCAACTATCAAATTTCTAAATTTAGTAAATGAGGTCTAGAATTTCAACCGTCCATGCGCTCAGTAGCTGCAAGACTTGTTGTTATCTAAATTCTAATTTTATAAATTTGCTTTTTATTTCGT
Source organism: Micrasema longulum (assembly GCF_059751315.1). Taxonomy (NCBI): domain Eukaryota; kingdom Metazoa; phylum Arthropoda; class Insecta; order Trichoptera; family Brachycentridae; genus Micrasema; species Micrasema longulum. The sequence goes on along the minus strand of NW_028278175.1, from coordinate 64,100 downwards.
TTTTAAAATATCACTTAAACTTTAAACTTCATTGTCAAATAAAACATTTGAAAATAAAAATGTAAATAGGGGCTAGATTTCTTATTGTCCATGCGCTCTGTAGCTGCAAGACGTGTTGTAATCTAGCTCTTGTATATCATAATTGGAGACGAGGAACAAGAATCCCAACCGTCCATGCGCTATGTAGCAGCAAGACGTGTTGGGATATTTATTTATTGTACAGCGCCCTTGAGGTGATTTTCACAAAAATGGCGCTATATAAATTATCCAAACATTATTATTATTATTATAAGTATCCTTGGCGGTGCTCACATACTCGGAAATGTTGCTTGTTGCCAAACGAGAAAAGTTTCTTGAAGGAGCTCTCAGTAATCTGGTAGCATTAGCATCTTTGTGCTGAAAGAACATAATCCAGAAGTACATAATATGCAATTCATTGGATTGAAAAAAGAGGGAAGTAATTTCTTCACTGACTGTCACGTCTTCAAAACTTGTCACGCATCAAATTCATGGTTTTGCGAAGAGCCTTATATATATATAAATGTTTTAATTTTTCGTTTGAATTCTCAGAGCATCCTCTTAGTTAATACCCATCCACAATTCTGTTTTCTTCTCTAACTCATATATTGTCCATGCAGCTCGACTGTGGAATCATCTCCCATCCACTATCAAAGATGTTTCTACAGTATTTTTGTTTAAATCACGTCTGAAGAAACTTCTCTATTCTCTTCCTTAATCTCTCCCCCTTTACTCTTTCTTCTTAATTCCTTTTTCGCATTCAGTAATAGTATTGATTTAAGGAAATTTATAAACAAATACAGTTACATGTATTTTTGTCATATACATATTTAGATTTTTATTTTATTTTTTATTGAATATAAACAAACAATTTTTTTTACAATTGACAAAACAGTCAATTGTAAACAATAATTCTTTTATTTTATTGGTTGGTTGGAAAAAAATGGCTTACCAAGTAATTAAGTTACTGAGTATAAACATTAAAAAAAAACATCCTCATTCGTTTGGCAATATTCAGTATTGTTACCAATCGAAAGACCAATCACGACAAAAAAACCATTCGTTATTTATTTAATTTTACAATTCTCCCAAGTGGCATTTACAAAAACAATACAGGTAATTACGAACAAGAACAATGATTAACTACAACTTTTTTTTTGAATGGCATGTAGAAACCAAATAAGCATTCTGCAATGCAAAATTAATGGTAAAACTTTGCGTAATAAAAAAATAAAAATATGGATATAATCCAAGTTGTAACCTAATGTGTATAAACAAATACATAAAGATAAAATAAACAGTAGTATTTCTAGGTCTCAAAACGTAAGTACGCTACCTAGAACAGGTGGTAATATCTTAATTCCTAAATTAAAAACAACTACTGCACAACATCATTTTACTGACAGAGGAATATTTTTATTTAATGAAATGAACAAAGATAATAAAAAGTACAGTCAAGAATACAATATATTTAAGAAAGAAGTAAAAAATTAAATTTATAATTCTTCTTTATGTAACACCGATTGAAAACATCGTTTATATATTTTTTGTAATTTATTTATGTTATTCAAAAAATATTATTAATTAAAATAAAATAATCTATTGTAAGACGTCACTCCCCATTTATGTACTCAAGAATTGTTTATTTCTTTTACTTAATGGGAAACGTTCATATAAATATATGTATTTGATTAATGTAAAAAAATGTATTTAGTTGTAATATTGTATTTTTTTTTGCTATTAATAAATAATATACGAGTATATAAAAAATAATAAACAACAAAACTTAATTACAATATTTGAGTTTGTCCAAATTTTTGTATACAAAAGACTGGATTTCACCCCCTCGGGAGTAATTAAGGTCTTTAATATCTACAAACATTTGGACAAACTCAAATATTGTAATAAAACCAATTGGTCCAAGATGAAGTTTAAAAATTGGAAAATTGTTTTCAGGCGTTGCCTAGTATGTGAAATTATTCAGATGGATCTTTTCACAACAATAAAGGTTTTAGATCTGAACTTCACTAAAATCAACAAATGGAAGAAATGAAGAAATATGGATGGCAAAATTGTAAATATTACACAGTGTGTAAAGTGGCCACTCAAAACAGCCAATGACAGGCCATAAGCCCTGTAAATGTCTAGACTTCCATATTCCCTTTTCGGCGTAAGTAAAGCCTGTGAGCTCGCCAATACATGACAGATGACATTAACATAACCATAGAAAAACATAGCCGTTGAGCTCTCAGAAGTAAAGCAACGTGAATGCAGCAATGCTTGAACTACATGTCAATATTATTCTAATAATAAATAATATTATTTGGCCATACGGAACTTTAAAGCACACCTTGGTTTAATTACTAATAGTATTTTATCGGTTAGGTAGGTGTATTTAAAAAAAATGTTGCATACCTGAAAAAAGCACAAATAATTATGTTTTTGTAAATGATGTCAGTAGCGACACTCAGAGAGTGGCTTTGTGACGTTTTGACATTTTTTATAAGAAATTCATGGCGTAGCCGAAATACTGTTATAAAAACGAGGATGTTTTTGTTGATTGACGTTAGCAGGCGCTACCCAGGGGCGACTTTGTGACGTGAGAAATTATTTTAAAAAAGAGATTCATGGCGTAGCCGAAATATTGTAATTAAAACGAGGATGTTTTTGTTGATTGACGTTAGCAGGCGCTACCCAGGGGCGACTTTGTGACGTAAGAAATTATTTAAAAAAAGAGATTTATGGCGTAGCCGAAATATTGTAATTAAAACGAGGATGTTTTTGTTGATTGACGTTAGCAGGCGCTACCCAGGGGCGACTTCATGACGTGATGAAATTATTAATTTAAATATTTTTTTTCATTTTACATAGCGTAGCCGAGATAAGAAATTGCGTGGTGTTTCGAAATTTAACCGTGTAGGTAGCCGCCTACAGTATTATTTTTGTATTTGTATAACTCCTGTTTTATAATGTTTATGTATTTATCGCTATAAGAATTAAACTAAATATAGTTTTTACTTTTAATCGCTATCCGTTTTTTAAATCATGTTTGTAACACTCAGTAATATTTATTTTTCAAGTATTCAATGTTATTTTTGCATTTTATTTAATATTGTTAATATAAAGCGTATTTTTATTTATTCGAATTTACTAGACTGTTTTTATTACAAAAAATAAAAATGCATATTTCTCTATGTATTTTTCTGTTATAAACAATCTATTAAAATAATACACATCAAATTTCCATTGTCTGTTGATTTTATTTGCAATCTTCTTTTTTTTCGATGGTTAAAACTCTAGGAAATTCAAAGACAATAAAATTTTTACTGTCATTTATTGGCGAGCTCACACGCTATACATAGCCCCCCTTTTCTTAGGTATTCTCCATCCCAGTTGTAATTTGTTAATAAAACTTAAGTATTATTTCAACAGTTTGTAAAAAGAGATAGTCATTACGTTAAGTACTCACACCTGTTTGCAGTAAAATTGACACAAGTGTTTGAACGGAATTACTCATATTAACTTCTACATCATGGCATCCTCTTAAGATCCTCAATAAACGTAAACCACGACAAAATGTCTTAAACAAGAATGTTAAAAGCAATTTTCTCCGAAATGGGGTAACTTTACGCTCCAGGTGTTTTGAAAATACAATTAAATATGTATTTGTTACTTGTATGGGTATTAATACACTATGTTTATCATATTATTTTATGATGTTGGTACTTAATTTTATCTTATTGGTTTTATAAATTGACAACGTAGACAGGTATAATAAAAACAATTTTGTAGTAAAAATATTAATGTTTAAAATATTAAAATAAAATAAAATCACTTTGTTTTTATGTAACAGTTATATTTTTTTTATATTTTGACAACCAACTAGTTTCGGCAATACAATGCCTTCTTCAGGGTTAATTACAAACTAACATAACATATATACATTTTTCACAGTGATGCTAGAGTGGGCGTGGCTACGGGGGTAGAGAAGAGAGGCGGTTTGTTTGCGGATTTAGGGAGACGGAACATATTGAAATTACTAAGATTTATTTGATTATTAATAATATTTAAATTTTTATTCACAGTCTTTCTAATCTCCAATATTTCAAAATAATCAAGTGCATATCCTATTTTGTTTGTATGTAGAATTTCGATGCCATCTTCAAAGTTGAATGAGTAACTATTTGTCAGGATGTGGTCAGCAAACTCAGAAAAAGTATTGTTTTTAAGACATCTTATATGTTCTTTAACTCTAGTTTTAAAAGTACGTGATGTTTTTCCTATATAAAAAGACTTGCAGTCATGGCACATCAACTTGCAAATGCCTGATCGATCTAATTTATTAGTTCTTTGTTTAGTGTTTTTTAGTATACTTCCTATATTATTGGTTGTGTAAAATACTGGTTTTATGTCATCCGGTAAATCTTTTCATTTTTTAAAACAATAATTGCTAATGTATAAAAATCTTCTCCACCGTGTATTCATATTTAAATCCCTGCCCGAAGAAGGCATAGTATTGCCGAAACTAGTTGGTTGTAAAATTATAAAAAATATAAGTGGTACATAAAAACAAAGTGATTTTATTTTATTTTTATAAATTAAATAATAATGTTCCACAAAGTAAGTGCTTCAAATAATGAAAAAGTATTAATGTGTTTACTCACAACCAATGATTGATAAACGAAAAAAATATTTTGGTGACTATTCATTAATTCAATTAAACACAATTTAATACAGGAAAAAAACGTATTTGAAATATAGACACGAAAAATGAGTATTTTAAAAATCTATCACTGTTTAAAAAATACATATAATATTTTAAAGTGTTACACTGATTTTTTATTTTTATAAACAAATTATTTATTACTATCAGAATAAGATATATATGATTAAAATATTTGAAAAAGGCTAAATTATTAAAATATTTTTTTAACCTATTGTGTTTGTCATAATATAAATAAAAATGCTCATTATAAATAGTTGTGTATACAAACCGAAGCAACAAAAAAGTGTAAGCAAAATAAACTATACTTAGATATATGAATTCATAAATAAATTGATAGGTAACACCTTTACAGGTAGACAGAGAGTCCTTTATCATAATTAATAGGTAAAATATTATTTCCTAAAAGCAATTGTAGAATAATCGACCTACTAATGTTAGAGTTGTCCCTTCTTTATTTACATTTAAATCAAGATTGAAATATCACTATTGAAATGTTTGAGTTGTTCCTTTCTTCTTCTTCTTCTTTCCTTCATATCCCTTCTCCTCTCTTCATTGTAAAGTGTAAATTTTTTAGTTAACTTCTTTAGTTTAGTTCATTTTATATTTTGTATAAAATTACAAGATTGTGTATAATTACGTATAATATGTTCTTGTACTTGTAATTTTCTCAAACGCAACGGTTTGGGTAGGTAGGAAAATATTGACTTAAGGCAATATGCCCGCCCTTATATGTATATAAATTGTATATGTATATAAAGTGTTAAATAAATAACAACTAACCTACAATAATATCTGTTTGTCTGTGTCCCGGTAGACGACGAAAACAAGTCGGCGTGTGAAATAAAAAAAGGATCCTAAACGAGCGTTTTTGAGTTTAGGCTGCTCTCAGGTAAAAATCCTAAAAAAGCAAATCGAGTGGAGATAAATTCTCCTCGTTGTGCGATAGTTGGAATATTCTCCTACCATACTTGAGGTCTCGGGTTTGATACCTGGAAAAGTGAAATGAGTTTGGAAAGTGGTTTCACTGCAATATTTCATTGTTTGTAGACCGAACCTGACGAGTAAGACTGATCACGTTAGTTTTGTAGGGTTTTATGCACGTAGATACGTGAGAGTTCCTACCTAGTTGGAGGCGGACAGAAAAAAACGATAATATGTTTTGACGTTACGTTTGTTAGTAACTGAGTAAGTACTGAATTAACTAACTCATGATGGAACTCACTGTATAAACTGTCAGAGCTTGTCCAAATCGATTAAAAATGATAACACGTTTGTATATAGTTATTTTCCAGTTTTTTTTACTTTGCTTTTGTTATATGGAAGGTTTTATCAAATATATTTATCTTTTGGTTATATTCAGTTGACCTTACATTTTCAACCGTAGATAACATTTATCAAAATCAAAGCAGAATCAGAATAAACAAAATACCTCTAGAAACATTACATTAACAAATAATAAAAAATAAAAAAGTCGTAAAAGTTGGACACAAATAAAACCAAAAGAGCTAGATACCACCAATAAATAACTTGACTTGCTTGATCGTCCCTGTAATGAATCGAACAGTCTCTCTTCGTGTATCATTACAGTTCAGAAGCTCAGCTAGGTTATTAGTCGCAGCAATCCGAGTGTTTACTTTGCATTCCAGCTCCCATCTCGGCCTATCAAACACTGGACAGTATATTAAAATATGTTCTACAGTCTGCTCAGTGATGCCATCACATGGACAGCAACTATCGTCTCGCAGTTATTTTCCAGTGTTCATCTTACTTCTTGGTGGAATCTTCAGGTCGGGTACTAATTCCATGGCTGTCAGCGTGTTAGTATTCGCGCGTGTTAGCAATTCGTCATAAGTGATTTGGGTGTTGTCACCATCTATTGTTTGCTAACAGAAAATGTATAATTTAATTTCCGCATTGCCTTAAAGACGATAGTCGATCATATGAGAGTAGGAATTTATTTAGTGTGACTGCTATACATTCATGTAACAGATAATGAATGTACGCTGCATTTGGTGTAGTAATGCAGTGTCTTATGCACCACATATGATGATGAATATCTGGTTGAAATAATTAAAAAATATTTATGAACTGGTGATATCAATGTTTTATGATTTTTAAAATAGATTTTATTCCAGTGGCCGAATAAAAATAAAAAAATACTTCAATCCGGTGTCATTTCAGTGCAGAATCAAATCAAAAACTTTCGCTTGACTGATTAAACATGACGTAATCGGATAAAAATATGGCATCATGAGTAAAATAAAACATGTAATGTTCAAATCGGAAACAACCCTACTGTGTAAAAAAGTCGAGATTTTCCTGCGATAACTCGGCATGAAAAAATAATAATCACTCTTTCGAACTGGGTTATTGGACCTCGTTCTTATTTTCAAATAATACGTAAGTTTATACGTAAAGTAAATGTTACACGAAGTATTAACTAGCCACTTTTACCAGCCAATGACTGGTCATAAGCTCTGTAAATGCCTAGCCTTCATATTCCATTCTCAAAAGTGTTTTCCCTGGGTTGCAACTAATTAAGTTCTGAATTCAAATAAATTTTACTTTTAAAATTTTTATTGCAATTTGCTAAAACTTATTTCTTTCAATCAACGCCAACGAGTTGATTCTGTTTTGTTGTTTCTGTATCCGGGAGGATGAAGAATACATTTCTGTTTGTGAAATATAATCAGAATCTTGGATGAGTGTATTTGACTCGAAGGCTGCTCTCGATTAAATAAATAAATCGAGTGTGGATAAATCTGTCTCGTTGTGTAGTGGTTAAAGCACTCATATCATTTTTGAGGTTCTGGGATCGATTTCCAGCAGGATAGATTGGAAAACTAAACTGCAATATTTCATTTCCTCCTCCATCCTGGCACCTGAAGTATAGGACTGATCATCTTAACTTCATGTAACAGATGATCAAACTACACTGCGTTTGGTTTGGCAATACGTTGCCCTATTCACTGGGTATGGGCAGGCAAATGGGCATGACATTGGATTTTCATCAACCAAATAAATTATTTTGTAGAGTTCCCGTAAAACGTTTAATTTGAATGTTTAAACTTTTGAGAAAAAAAAACCTTTCAATACATTTTAAATCTAATTTATTATTCCCTTTCCGCACCTAATGATGCATTGGTACACCAAACTCACCGTATATTTATCATTTTTGCTACATAAAGAAATGATGATCAGTCTTATGCTTCAAGTACCAGTCCAAGGACTTTGAAATATTCTAATGTGAAAACACCCTTTTTAATAAATATTTCACATCAACCATGTAGGGAATCAAACCGGAGGCCTCTTAAATGGTAGGCAAATGCACTGACCATTACACCACGAGGTCGATTAAAGTTTTTACTTGTAGGAAATCTATGAGTTCAGTTTTTATATGCTATGCATATTTAATGAAAAAATATATAATTTAACATGTCGTGATTTGCGTGAACACCTCTTAACCCGCACATAAATAACGTCACGATAAGAACATAATATTGTAATATAAAATCTTGTATTTATTTTTACAAAACAGAACGTAATAAATATTGTTCTATTTAAAACAAGAACATTTGTAAATTATCAAGATAAATAAATTAAAAGTTAAACATGCAAGTTTTTTTTTTCTGTTTCGGTTTTTTATTGCTTTGCTTATTCATACAAAACTTTTTTTTCCAAGTATGTATATTTTGTACAATAGCTACTTTTTACGGGTCTGGGTCCGTTCCTTCATTATTAAAAAAAAAAAATTTCAAATGTCTTCAGAAAGTCAATGTATCTTTCCGTAGTGGCTTTATTTTGTATTAATTCGTCTAAGTTTTCAAAAATTTAGCCGTTTTGTGCGCACATTTGTTTGCAGTTTAACCTCTGCGTCAAACATAGGACAATCGTGTTATAGATGGAGAACGTTCTCAGAGATGGGTCCATTGCAAGGGCAGCAATCATTATCTTTTTTTTTTAAATCTATGAAGATATTTTTAGAAAGCACCATGACCTAAAAGCATTTGAGTAAGCTCAAAAGTCCACCCAAATGTATCTGATATATCGACATCCTTTAAATTTTTGAAAAACAATTTCGCTTTTTTGCCGGTATCGCTTGATAAATATGTTTTGTTTTAAGTATGCATCCAACTTGCAAGTTTTATTATTATTTGTACATTTAATCTTTTTTAATTTTCTTTGCACTCGTAAGTATATCATCCCTAGCAATTGTAATGAGGAAGATCACTCTTTTTGTTTAAATATTAATTAATCTGTTCAAAACTAAGCCAAAAATTTTCGTTTTAATTTTTAAACATCGTAGCGTTATGATTTTTTAAATATTTGTATATCCGAAAATACTCAGTGTGTGACGTCTCAAATCTTCATCCGCTTCTTCTTGGTCAATTCTGCCGATTGGTCCGTTGATTTACTATTTAACTCATTTATGAACTAGTGACGTAGATCAAAGTAGTTGATTTTTCTTACACATTTTCAAGAAACATTGCTGTACTATTTAATGCTCTAATTTTTATTTATTTTTAGTAAGAGAATTTTTTTTAATGTACTTTTTCCCGTGAACTTAATCATTCTAGACTTTTCTCTATTTTTGAAAATATAATTCCATCTTTTTTCTTTTTAAAATACTAATATCTATTTATTTTATTGCTACTGTAATGTTACAGTTACATAATAATTCATTACGTATTTTTATTTTGTACTATCTTTGTTTAAGAAATAAATGAAATTATAAGGAGTGTAAGGAAAGAATCAGATTAGAATCCATAAAAAGCGAATATTGTTTGTAAACATTCAAAAACAATATTTTTTTAAACAGAAAAAACAACATCCTTTCCTTTTTTTTGTGCATACATTCTCGTCAAATGCAACCCTGGTAGGTCAACGAAAAAAAGATTTATGCTCTTAACTTTTAACTACCGATAAGATTGAAAATATTAATATCTACGAACACGCGCAGCGCTAAGATTTACATTTTGCTGAAAACAGCACGTAAATTAGTTACACATACGGAAGAATCAAAAATATTATATAGATTTTATTAATTCCATAGTAATAAAGTGAAATGTCGTATTATATTACGTATGCGTATATTATATGGTACAGTATTATATTTATATATTAATATTAAATTATCATGTATGTAATAATAACATTTCTAGATATTCCAATAATTTATAGCATCTTTACCGTATACTGCGAAAATACTACGAGCATCTTTAGAAGCTATATTCCCTCGATTGAACACGAAAAGAAAGAAATGTCGAAAATGCTAACTTCTGTCTACTTGATTCCATCTGAAGGCTTCTAATAAAATAAAATAAGATATATAATATTTAATGTAAAAAATACAATATCTTGTATAGAGGAGTTTTTTTTTCATCTGGCGTTTAAGCTTTATACATTTTTAATTTTTTGATGCTCTTTTTTGAATTTGTAAAAAAAAACAGACCACCCAATTAAATATATTTCAAATAATTAAACATAAATTTGTACTTATATTAGGTTGACACGCTTCTACTTGGTCTTATTGGTAAAACATCAACAACCTTGTTCTAGGAACCCAGAAAATACGAAGTTGAGTTACTTAATATATAAATATATTCCTCCTTACAGGAGACCAGGGACCGCAGAGGGTGACTTGTCAACCAGAAGACAAACAACAGGCTCCAACAGCTACCCCTTAACTAGTAAACTAAAGTGAAGCAGTTTATAAGGGAAGCCCCCGTAATATTAAACGATAATGCTACTGTACACTTCTTGAGTCTTATTTATACGGGAAACAAATCTATGAGGCCTTAGAAAATATACGCAGAGAATATTTTCTTTCGTTTGCACATATTATTTACATCTTTTTAAGTAAGTTTTTATAAAAAATATATTTAGAGGAACGTAATAATAATGTTATTGTAGTAAGTGTGGAAGATATGATTTTTTTCAAAGATAAATCACAAATAACAAACAGTCTGTAATCACGTGCTGAAAATAAAAATAAATGAGTTCCGAATAACATCATATTCATAGTTTTTTTTATATTTTTTAAAATTAATTACATAGAATATAAAGTCCATAGAATAGTGACATACCCCCAACTCTATGATATTAAGAGCCCTGTATTTGGTTGAAACACAATACAATCCAAAATTGTAAAATATTTTATTTTACAAATAAAAACAAGGACAATTTTTTATGAAATCGGAAAAAGCATATTATATGTTTAAAAAGAAAATTTTGAAAAATTTAACGTGACGTTGAAGCATATGTCTTCAATAACGTATTACTAAAACACGATTAGAAAATAAGTAGCACTATGAATGTACAACAGAAGGGCCTCGCTAATCCGAACCCTCGCTTATTCGGTGATTACTGTAATCCGGACTGATGAGGTGAGGGCGTTCGTGGGGGAGGCGTGAAGTTGGAAAAACATAAGCAGAAGAGTATAACAGCCTTTTTGAACTACTTGAACCATTTTTTTTAGCTTCATTTCAAACGCAGAGATTTGTGTATTACATGTGTATTATTCACCATTGTCAATATTTTCGGGGTTTTATTTTGATAATTCAATAAATTTTTAAAGTTAGACATATTCGTTTTATTCCCATTAAATTATTATAGACCCGGACGCCATGGTAATCTGCCAAGATCCTGTTTTTCGCCTGTTCGGATTGTCGAGGCCCTTCTGTATTTCAATATTTAAAATAAATCAATAGTTGCAATGCCTCACAGCAGTCTCATGCAATGTTCCTCTAAGATACAACAATAAAAAAGTAATTCAAAGTGAAAATTTATTACACATGTCAAAAATAAAAATAATAAAATTATGATGATCTATACACCCAAAATATTTTCTCTCCCAACCAATTTTGCAGTAAAAAAAGAATTTAAATAATATTGTTACATATTTTTAAATTGTCAATATTTCAAAGAACATAATATCGCCGTTTTGTCGGTAATATCATATATTAACCCCCTCAGTACCAGCGTCCTCAGGTACACAAAGAAAAATAATAATATATTGTATTTTCTAAACCAATCCACATCTAGCCGAATATATATCCTTTACAGAACAATACAATTTTTATGTTGGTAGTCCACGCTCATTTTTGACGTTTTTGTTTTAAAACGATTGTCTTCTTTATTATTTTATAAATCAAAAAAACTTCACAATAATTTAAAAAAAATATATTCTTATACTTTTATATTGAAAATTGTAAGTTTATTTACCATTTTTTCTTATAAAAAAAATAAAATAAACAGTAATGTATGCCTTTTGTACTCTGTACCTTTATTTTACCTCCTCTGCGACCCAATGTCATTCTTGAAGTACGTGTTTTTTTTGTAAACTATGCAAGCTTAAAAAAAAAATGTGGAAATATTTGAAAAAATAATAGAATTTATAAACGTAATATTTTTTACTCTGGTACTGAGGGGTTAAGTGGTTTTTCTGCTTTTAAAATTATTTTTGAAATCTCACTAAAATAACACAATTTTGTTTTAAGAAAATGTACTTAAACATTTTTTCTAAATAAAATTCCTTATTTTTCCATTTTGTTGTCAATAAAAAAACATATAAAAAATTATACATCATCAAAAGGTACATTGTTTAAATTTTCTTTTTTTTTTATTTCACTTAACAGATATTGCCGACGCAATGACGACATCTTTGTAAACAAATAATGGATTTTACTTTCCTGTGAGTGTATCAGGATTAATATACATAGGTATACAAAATTAGGTGGAAAATAAAACAAATTAACAGATTGATGGAGTTATTGAAGAAATATGAACGGAATTATGTACATTATTTATTTAACGAATTTTAAGTCCAGTAAAGGGCATATATTCTCTTTCAATTTTTGTTGAAAATTCATAATTTATATCAAGTATTTAGATTCAAACATTTTTAAAGTACAAATGGTTTCATCTTTGATTTATAATAAAATTAAATTGGTTATCCTAGTTATCAGAAATAATACGAAACTTCTCGTGTTGCGGTTTTCTAGAATTCTCTTTATGGCAAAATTAATCTCTTAAGTTGTTTTTCTAACGAAAATGGTTTGTATTATTGAATTAAATCAATTATATTCGAGAGTTTTCAACATTAAAAGGCATTCAATTTATATCGCCATTGAAGTAGGCTTGTTGAGAGAAGAATCAATACAAGAAAAAACACAATCTCGGGCGATTAAAAAAGGTTAAGAAAACATTTCATTTGTTTGAAATCAAATAGGTCTAGACGGCGTTTTGCTAACTTTTTACAAAGATAATGATTTCCTTTGTATTAAATCAAACGCCGAAAATATAATTTTAACGAAGCCGCGTACCTTAATCATCATCAAAAGAATCAAGACTTTGGAAGATGGAAGCTACAAGATCATTAAAGTAGAACAAAAATATTTTTTCATTCTCGAAAGGTGTGGAGATCTTTAGAAATGTGAGTATCGCTCTTGGCAGTAAACCCTATTGCAATTATAACGTCGGCGTCGTCTTTTCCTGGCATTTTGTGCAACTTCAGAGAGAATGATGTATTGTTATTGCAGTGGTTAGATGCGAAAAAACTCAACAACCCTTGAACGAGAGTATTTTATAATGAATCTTCTGCAAGTCAAGAATCAGTGAAATAATCGTTAGAACTCTTCAATTTAAATTTGAATTTGAACGTTTTCCTTTTTCTGTTCAGTTTATAGAATTTCAGTAAAATAAACATTGATAGATAAGGCAGTTAAGTAAGTCGAATGTTAATACATCTGAAAGCCATGAAAAGGGTTGGAATAGAACACGAGATATTCATTTAAATCTTTTTTATATACCAGAAGCGATGTTTTTTTTATTTTTTATTTTATTTATTAAATCATACAAATTTTTTTTTTGTACTCCCAGAAGTTACAACAAACCCCTGTTGGGACAGAAAAATATTTACATATAGGTATGTTAACAATAATAATATAGCAAGAAATAGTAATAAAGTAACAAGTAATAATATGTACATAAAAACTGAAATAAGATAGCAAGCAAATATATGATACAAATCATACATCTGCTTGCCATCCTTTAAACAATCCATAATAAAAATAAAAAATAATAATTTTACATTTACATATTGCAAGAAAGAAATATTTAAGGGAAAAAAGAAGTTAAAACTAAATTTCACCCTCCACGTACCTCCTCAAGTAGTATTTTTTTAAATGAATACAGTTATTTATTGATTAACATTGTAGATATATAATATGATAATTCATGTTAACATTAAGTAATCTAAGTTGTTAATCTCAATTTTTACCAAAAATTTTACTTTAAAAAAAAATAAATAATGTACTACATCTGGTTGGGTTTTTTTTGTTAAACAGTGACTCCAAAACTTAATGAAAGATTTCCTATTAAGATTTAAATTTCGGAGCCATGTAATAATATTGTTAATAATGACTAGGTTTTATTAAGTGACAAATCGTTTCAAAACACAGAAAGGATTTTTCTGCAGCATGAATAAATATTAAGCTTTTATTATTTTTTCTGACGCTTCTATTTGTTTACATTAAAAATAATACCTCTATTAAATTTGAAGAGAAAGCTCAACAAATTCCAAAAGTGGAAAGTAAATTAGTCTAATTGCTTAATTGAGTTTACAACTTGTTGACACAATTAAACACAGTATTTTCAGATGACAGACATTTTAAACAAAGTAAAATTAAATTTTTTGATCTTTATTGAACAGTATAAAATTATATAAGATGCAGTTTTTAAATTTTATTTTTAAATAATGTTATGAGTTGTATTTTTTACATTCATTTAAATAAAAAATCTATACAACTTTCATATAGGGGTGACCCAGGCAAAGCGGATGGATCGGGTTTAACGAATGAGTCTTATATTTCCTAAAATAATGAAGATTTTTCTCGTAGTCTTATAATTAGTGTATCACATTGCAACTGATGCCAAGACACTCAATATAAGTATCTCAATGGACAGGAGTGTGCGCGACTATTTTTTAAGATTTTGGTCTTCGAGGATTTTCTTACAAAATACAAAGGTAAAGTATGTTTGATTTCAATAACGTTACTTTATTTTATTGAAAGTGTTAGCGCATTTAATTAAATGTTCTTTTTTTTCTATCTGGAAGACTATGTTTAGTTTTAAAATTCAGAAAATAAGTGCTTTTTTTTACCAAATGTACACTGCGAACGAGATTATTTGTTTAGTCTAGGAAGATAATATTTTCTAAATTGGATAGATTTTCTTCTCAAATGGATAGATTTTATGATGTTCAGTGGAAACTCGTATTCACAATATGATTAAAACAGACATTAAAACCTCAAAGCCACAAAGTTGTCAAAGGACAAAAAGCAAGTAGGAGTACAGAAAATGGGCGACTAACAACATTTATTTGCTGCTGTAATGTGCAGCAGGATCTTTTATTGTATAAGAAAATCCAATTCAAGAAGGAAGTAAAATATGGCCCATTTAAAACACGGTGCAGTGGATTTAAATTAAAAACAAAGACACTAATGACAGTACGTGTTTTAATTGCCTAATTTGTAATAATAAAAAAAAAGATAATTAAGGATTGGATACAATGTAATCAGAGTAAAAACCGTTTAACAAAAAAGAGTTTCTTTTCAAAAAACTTTTCCAATGTATTCCTTAGCATGTGATTTCCCAGTGAGAAATACATCGTAACCAAATGATGCATATATTTTATCAATGAAATTCTTAATAGATAAATCAAAGTTGGCTTCACCAATCGTGCACTTCATACAGTGGACATGTTTTTTACTTCTGTTACGATTGTGATTCCTTATTAATGATGTCATGACTTAAGAGATTCATTTTCATAGTTGGGAAAAACTGTCTTTATATGTAATTATTAAAAACTATTTTTTTGTGTTAAGATTACATTAAAAATGGATAACATGTTAGTTTTGTGTGTTTAACTTCATATTTTCCTTAACATATTCGCTTTACCGGGGACGTTTAGTTCTTGAGTTAAAATTAATCGTGGTAGGTGAAGTCATAACTCATTGTTCCGACTTTATTATTTTTAACTCAGATTAGTTTAATTTTGAAAATAAACAGAACGTCGTTTTGGTGTTTTGTTTTAAATAGTTTAGTACATTTATAAAATTATTTTTGGTTATTGGCAATTATTGCATGAGCATTGGCCACGTAGCCAAACTCAACTAGGACGCATATCCCTAGCTATTATGTTACTAAAAGTCAACCGCTACTACAGTTTTTAACAAACTGTTTACATTCATTCATTAAATGAAGAATTAGATAAAGCAGCAACTAACTCATTTTAATTCCCCAGTATAAGCTATAGTTATCAGCATTGTAGCGGTGCCAGTAAACATATCGCCGTTGAACCTGATCAAAATATGTTTTAGATGGCAAGTTCAAATCGTTTATCAAAAAAATATTCTAAAAATTCTGACTTTCGTTAATTGAGTTTTTTGCACCTCAAAAAGCCAGAAAGCGGCCCAACTATAATGGAGAATCGAACTCCAAACTCCTGCGCATGAGGCAAGTGTTTTGACGTAAGTGCGCCAAGGAAACCGCCGCAAGAAAAAAGTTCTCAGTTAAATAAAATTCAGCTCATTAACCTCACAAACATCAACTGATGAAAGAATTGAAGGAATACAGACGTTTAAACATGGACAGAATGGTGGATGTTACACAGTGTTTAAAATGGCCACTTAAACCAGCCATTGATAGGTCATAAGCCCTGTAGATGCCTAGACATCTATATTTCCTTCTCTTAAATGGTCTTCATCTGTTTTGTAATATGTGACTTAATATATAAATATATATTTAAAAAATATATAATTGTTGATATATTAAGTATTCAACATTGAGATGCGCATTATAGTTTACCTACCACTGGCCTAAGACGTTTAAGTTACGTACAATACTCAAATATAATTTTTTCAAGTTTGGGTGTTTCGTGCCATATTTTTCAACTGTAATTTGGGACTATTGACCTGTTATAGGGGGATAAGGGTAACAGTAAATGATGATTTAACAATGTAATACCTCGTTGAATGTTTGCTTAAATCAAAGTTATAGTTTGACGTAGGAATGTTTTAGCGTTCTTAAGCTAAGCATTATACATTTCATTAGTTCATGGTCATCTTACAAATGTTATCAAGGAGTAACCCTAAACTAAGAAGTTGTTAGATTAAGGATACACTTAAAATCAGTTTAATACTCAAGTTTTCAATAGTGACCACGTACTTGAAAAGATATTAGCCAAGTTGCATGTATAAGAAATTTGTAATCGAGGTTTTTGAGATAGTTTTGACTGTGAAAACGTAAGTTTGAATGCCCATTTAAACTTTAACCATTTATTTAAGTTATTAAAATGTATGAATTATAGTGAAATAATAATTTCATTTTCATTCGCTTTTCGCACCTAATGGTGCATAGAGCATTGCACCGGTACACTAATCGCTGTATATCTTGGTCATTTTTGTTAAATGAAGTTAAGATGATCAGTCTTACGATTTAGGTACCAGTGAAGGGACTATGAAATATTCTTGTGTAAAAACACCCTCTAACCTACTCGGACCGAAGGAGGGGATTCAAATCCCCCATAGACCGAATAATTTTTAAAACTCGAGTATTATAAAAACTATTTGCCCTATATTTTTCTGAATCGTGAAAATAACAAATAGAAGAATTTTCCTGTTTTTGTATTTAAATTTTCAAATCGTTCAATATTCAAACAAAAAAAGACGTAAATAATACAACGGGTAGATTTCACTTTAATTTCATAAGTATTCGGCAAACTAACAAAAATGAATAAAATACACAAACGATGAAAATATGTGTACGTGAAAACATAAAAAAATTATTGCACGATCATAAACATTTCCAGCATTTTATTCTCGTGACGCAATATACAAGTAGGCGCTGGGGTCATTTGGTCCCCTCGTTCGGATCATGTGTATTTTTTGGATGCTTAGTGAGGAAAAGGTTACAATAAATATTTAATTTCAACCATGTCGGGAATCAAACCCGAGACCTCTTGCATGGTAGGCAAACACGCTGACCACCTGACTACACCACGACTCCATTAAAAATGTAATAAATCAAAACATATTTCAACTAAGAAGAAAAAAAAAAAAAAGTTTATGAAATAAGATTGATGTTTTTTGTAGATGACAAAACTCCATAGAAAAAAAAATGAAAAAAAAATCTTGTTTAGGTTATATTTTGTGTTATTTGACCAACGAACGCTTTTGTCTAAATAGGAATCGTTGTGCTGGCAAATCGCTTTTTTAAAATTTAATAATAATAAAATTTTAAAAATCCTGAAACATTTGTGAGATTAGAACTTCAGATTGATATTATAATTATGGAAAAACTACATCTGTTAACAAGTTTGCAAAACATCTAATTTTCATGTTAAGAAAGTTTATTATTGAACTGAAATTGAGATTAAACAATATTAATTATTTTAAAGGTGAGGAAATAACTTATGATATGTCTCAATTGTAGGCGTATAACAAGCTATCCTAACGTAAAAAAATGACTGTTTTGCAAAACTAGTTGTACGTATTCTTATGTTTTCTGCCCCTCAATAAAATACTCATACTAACTGGATGTCCTTATTTTCAAAAATCTTGTAAAATAGCGTAAATCTTGATAATTTAATAAATTTTAATAAATCAAAGTAGTAATTTTATTTTTTTTGACCTAGCTTTAATTTTATTTAATTTAAGAAAGCCTGTATTTATTAAAAGAAATTGTATTTACTATCGTAAGAATAAACTGCATAAGTCCATCAAATAAATAAAGTATGTTGTGAATGATTAACTAGTCAAGAAATGCAAAATAAAACTTAACCAAGGCGTTTTATTGATGTATTTTTTCAAATAATTAATAACATTGAAAATACCCCTTCACATACCCGAAAAAATAGATTTAAAAACCGTGGGTCTTTTATCGGTTTTGCTCTAACATAAAACAATGCATTTTTTATTGATAAACGGCATGCTTATTTGAAATGTTTGATTTTTCAATTTAAAAAATCTTGATTTTGATTTTGATTTCATTTAACACTACTATTTTCACTTGTTACTGTGAGTGTGAGGAATTACATGGAGGTTGTTAGTCTTATATTGCTATTTTTCCACATGACATTATTATAAATACAAAAAGTAGCAAAAACTTTATTTACTTGTATCAAATTCAGTTACAGCAGTCTATGTTTAGAACATCAATTTAGATTATTATTATCATTATTTAAAAATAAAAAATAACTTGACGCCCTTCACACAAGTCACTGAAAAAAAAAACTATTAATCATGCATATAATGTCTTGGGACTTTAATATTACGGTGAATATTATCCTTTAAATATATATTTCACGTCACCTTGCCAGCGATTGAACCGGCGACTTGATTTCTCGGGCGTGATAGGCAATATATGTGATCGTTAAACCACGGGACACTAACCGATAACCGATTCTAACCGATTCGCTCACTCGATTAATTTTTTTTAGAATTTTTACCCGAAATCCGCCATTGCGTCAACCACTCGTCCAGGGTTCGGATTCTAACTCTCACATATAATGGTATTCTATATTCCACATGGATACCGGAAATAGTATATTTTACGCAAGGCACCTATACATAGGGTATTTTCACAAGTCAGGAAAAACGTAAAAAATAAAATACCTGTTTAGAGCAGATAAATACGATTCTAATGATATAAGTATCAATGTATTTAAAACAAGTATTCATTTTGAATTTGAAAATGAGGACATACAAAATGACTTGGAATTGG
Source organism: Micrasema longulum (assembly GCF_059751315.1). Lineage (NCBI taxonomy): Eukaryota > Metazoa > Arthropoda > Insecta > Trichoptera > Brachycentridae > Micrasema > Micrasema longulum. Next base: position 44,572 of record NW_028278175.1, on the reverse strand, counting down.
CGACACGTCATTTTGACGTCATACGTCATGCATGCCGAAAGCGCTTTTTACAAACATTACGTAAAAGTATGTCGCGAAAACGTCATACGTGCCGATTTTTTCCCATAGGGCGCGAAACATCTTTTTTTCGGGTTATAAAAAATATGGATATTTTCAACCTTTTTAAAAAAATATATCTGATATCGCGAAAAAATCATTAAACCTTTAATATTGCAAAGGACGTAATTGTTAACAAATAATTAAATATCTTTTGTAAAAATTAAAGTAGTTATATTTTGAGTAGAAAAACATTAAAACATAATTATAAAAAATACTTTTTGATGTACATTGTTATCATAAAAGCAGTTCAATGTTATTTTTTGTTCTCCTTTCCTATAATCGTTTTTGTTTCTACAGTAGTTGTTAGCACTATTGAAAGTAAGGAAAAATACATTACATTATTTGTAAAGTAACATAAATCATACTTAAATATTTATCCAAACACACGGAAACATGATGGCAGTCGAACTTTGTAGCTAGAAAACAAACAGCAATGTCTCTTTTGAGACGGTTGAATGTATAAAAGATAATGTCTTTATAAAAGTCTCAATTTTTACATATCATATTTTACTGTGGAACTTTTTACGATGATATTAAAAGAAAAACATAGCACTAAAAACATACAAGTATTAAAAAAGTACATAAATCAAAGGAATACAAGCATGGGTAGGATGGTAAATATTACACGATTTGTAAAGTGGTTACTTAAACCAGCCAATTATATATCATAGGGCCTGTAAATGCATAAATGTTTACATTCCCTTATTTAATATTTAATTCAATTTTATATGTCATATATTAATCTAAATAACTCTCCAGGAGCCGAAACGTCGGATCAAATCCAACATACACGGTATCACCCAAAAAAGATACATAATATTGATAACAGTGACCGTGAAAACCTTCGCACCTATTTAACTCTCCGGGAGGTTGAATCCGGTTCTTGTCTTTTGGACAAACTCAAAATACGCTTTTTTATTATATGACTGTCTATTATTATTACTCGTGAAAACAAACAGTTAGCATGTAAATATTACGAATCAAAATATATTTCTGATCATAGTCTATTACTTAGGTCTTTTTAGGAGAGGAGACTTTATATTCCTCAACAAATCACATAAATCTTCAACAATTTTTTTTTGTTCAATGCGTCACATTTTGGAATAAGCTACCTTTTAAGATAAAAAATGCACCTTCTTTGGCCACTTTTAAGAAACGCCTAAAATACTCGTATTATTACATATCCATAGAATTCGAATTTCTTTTCATTTTTTTAAACTTTTTTTATTGATTTATTTATTACTTTTCTTTCCTGGATCCTCTTTCTATCTCCTTTGAGACTTATTAACTGATTTTCAATTTCAAGTATTTAAAAAATAAGTTCATATGACACGTGCAAGCTTTATTTACACATTGTAGCAATAAGCACGCCAAAGTGCATTTATTTTTGTACTTGAATACTTAAATGAATATTAAAAGTAATAGCAAAAGTATAGCAATGTTAGTTTCTCAGTAAACGAAATTTCCCGCATTATTCTTGTAGGAGAAGTCTCACTATTTTCCGAGCTTTAATAATATAATATTTCGTATACCCTCACAGAAAGATATACAGTTAATGGACACCTTAAAGTTACCCGCAGTTAAAAGTTCAGTTTGGCGACGCGCTCATAAACATAAAATATAAATTACTTCTTTAAGATAACTGGATAAATGGGACGGAGTTTGAGCACGACTAATTAGTTCATTAGTACTAACCCTCTGTGGAGGGATTTAGCACGTTTAATAAAAACGAATTACGTAGAGAGTTGTGAAACCTTTTCTGCAATAAACGTAATTGCAATAATATGACACGTTGCATCTTTTTTACTTTCGTGTTAGGCTAGGGTGAATTGCGCCTTTGGCTAAAATTGTGGCAGGATATAGGATTTGTCTTTTTATTAGATTTTGAATACGTAAATATATTTTTTTTTTTAATAAATAATATTGTGTTTTGGTTACTGATACCTTTTTTAAAATTATTTTCAGTATGTCCAAATTTTAATGGACCAACACCGGTGCCAACCCCTTAGAGAGTTATTAAGGTTGACATATTACAACAGAGACAGATAATATTTTAAAAATAAAAAAATTCTAGTCACCGACCGAAACAAAGTTTTTAGCCGAAACCGCAACGTATTTAAAATAGTTTAAAGCCACTTCAAAACGCCAAAACTGAGGCGTTTTATTTTGTTAAACCTTGTTAAATATATGTTATACATAAATCTTATGTGTAACAATTCTTCAATGTACCCTATAGTAACGTTAACTTAATAACTATAAAAGAATTACATAAATACAAATATGATTTTTTTTTGAACTACTGACTATAGTCAGGACCATCTTTTTCATGGGAGCACGAGGGGCACGAGCCCAAGGTCCCCTTCCTTGTGGGGTCCTCGAATTTCAAAAAGGGCCCCTCTCTTGAACCCTCAACCTCTGTGTGCCTAAGGGCTCTCGCATGGCCTAAGATGGCCCTGACTATAGTTTACAATTCACAAAATCAGCCTATTTTTTTATTTTTATGTGAGACAGTGGCAGGTACAATAAATTATTTTAACGGACAACAATCCAATATCTGTATTTGCACTAACTTTTTTTATTATGAATAGTAATGTTTATTTATTTATATATAAACGGTTTAAATAACCTTTTACAATAAAACGTTTTACATAAATAATCACATGAGTAAGCCATTTATTATGTAATATATAATGAAATATAGTAGAATAATTCAAACTAAACAACCCAGTGAAAGTAAAATATTTAAAAAAGCAACAAAAAGTGAAAATGAAACATAACATATCTAAGATGACAAACAAAAGATAACAATTAACGTGAGAAAATCTTATGTCCTAAATATGTGTATATCAAAGTAAAGCAGAAAATAATTGAACAAAAACATAAAGTGGCTGATAATTAACTAGGAAATAATGGAAAAAAAAATAATGCTCCAAAAATGCTTTTTTGAAGCAATATAAAAACTAAAATAACCTAAATAACTTAACTCCTTAATTTTATCAGTTGGTTGGAAGAAGTTACCATTTAGCAATAAATCCAACAATGTATTATTTATAAATATATAGAAATAAACAAACATACGTATCCAAGAAAACAACGTTTAATTTGATAGTATATTTTTAAATAAATTCATTACTTTGCTAAAAAATAGCGAGTGAGATTACATTTTAATGCATTAACAAAGTTTGTATTAAAAATATCAATATATTTGTTTAAACTTGTTTCCACACCTACATATCCTGGATATAGATGAATGCATTTCAAAGTTGGTTCGCGAATTGTTTAAAACAAAATAGTTCTTTACTTCTTGTACAACTACCAGGTATTGGAATTTAAATTAGTTCAAGTAGAGCAGGGCTGTCAATTATTGATTTCATTATTTTAAATAAGAATAACAAATCAGCTATAACTCTTTGGTAGGACAATTCAAGTTATCTCATTTGGGGTATATCTGGAACAAATAAAGATATCCGACACATTCCGACAGCAGGTTTCAACTTTCCCTCAAATTTTATTTACCGAAACCGTGGCTAAAACTCATTTTATTGGCCGAAATTGGCTGAAACTGAAACCGAAACTTCGGTGGGTCAATAAAAAATTATTTTATTCCTCCAAGTGTTGATTTTTGTGAAATTAAAAAGCTGAAACCTTTATTGATGCTGGTGAGATTTATTTGTTCCCTGTTCATCCAAACCTTGTCTTCAAAAATTTGAACGAGCTCAAAATACTGTTGATAAAACCTAGTTCAAGTAGAAGTATAAAAATTAAAAAATCGTTTTCAGGCGTTGCTTAGTATGTGGGTAAATACATAATTAATGCAGTTCTTTTTTTTTTTAAATAAAGTTTTTAGTGTGAAAGGAAAATTCTCTAACGAAAAATCCTGATAAAGAAAACCGAGTGAGGATTTTTTCATCTCACTGTGTAGTGGACGGCGCATTTGCCTACCATTGTTGAGGTTTTGGGTTCGATTCCTGGTAGGGTGGACGTGAAATATTGTTTTTTGAGGTGCTTCTATTCTGCAATATTTTAATTTTCCGGGACTGGCATCTGAAGCGTAAGATTAATTACTGATTACCTTACCTTACATGTAGCAAAAATTATCTAGATATGCCGCACTTAAAATGCCAATGCAATGCCCAACGAACCGATTGCGGATAGAGAAATGACGATGATTCATATTTTTGTAAATATCATTAAAGTAGTTTATGTTAAATCATGAATGAAAACAATTTGTCATATTTTTTTCTCTTGTTCTCTTTGAAAAAAAGACACAACTTATGTCAACTTTTATACTTAAAAAGTAAAAGTTTTAAATTTAAACTTCCTTTTTAGTTTTCCCCGATATTTCTCTTTCATTATTTTACAACAAATTATCAAGTAATGTATTCTACTTATCTGTTTTCTCTTTTATTCACTCGATTGAAAACGAACTAGAGGAGGTTTCGAAAATGCTTACTTTCGTCGAGATGACCTTTTGTTTTGAAGGCTTGTTATAAAATAAAATGAAATTTTAAATGTAACTTAAAAACAAACAAAATATCTAGTTGAGCAAAAAATATCTTAATGTTATTAAATATTTGAATAAAACCACTTACCGACTTTTATATGTCTACCGGTTTCGAGACGTACCCGTGTCTTTGTCAGGATACCAATTAAATTAAGATGCAAAACCGTATAGTGGGTTTAGCATGTGTATAGTGGGTTTTGCATTGCATGCTGGTTTAATTGGTGTACTGACAAAGAAACAGGTGCGTTTCGAAACTGGTAGACATTAAAAAGTCTATAAGTGATCATATACAAATATTTAATAACATTTAGTAAAATGTTTGACCACAAAGTTAATACTTTAAATTTTGAATAAAAAAAGTATCTTTCGAATTCGTAAACCTTTACTATTTTGTTCTACTTTTTGTGCTCATTAAAAAAAAACAACGGATAAAACTCATGTTAAGACCTAATAAATTAATACCTATATGAGGCATAACATCAATCACAAACTATAATCACAAAATTAAATTCAAGTACTAACTGTAAACACAAAAGTTTTGAGGGAACCTAAGTTGGGTCATCAATCAATTAAGACAATTCGCAAATCCGTTATCTTCTGACGGTAACACGTGTCATTCTTGATGCTATATTAGGACGAGTCAGTCACTCGCACTTTAGGATTTGTTGACAGTAACTCGTGCGACATCTGCCGGTCACGGGGTGAGAACGTAGCCTAAGGCTGACTTGAGGGTTCAGTTGACCCATTACGTGACCCTTTACACGGTTAAGCCTTCAACTTTACTCATCTTCATCATAATTTAACGCATCTGACATGTTGTATAATCTAATAGAAAATGTATTAAGATCAACATTAGGAAACATGTTGCATGTTGTTTTTCTGGGTTGAAGTGCCGTTGGCACTCTTTGCCATCATTTTGGATCGCATTCAGCGTCCGTCGTTATTAATTTATTATCACTCTCCAGACAAAGAGCCTCCAGGCATTTCTGTCAGCTGCCAGCTCATGTGCATACTTCCAAGTCAGGTTTGCATCAGCAGCGGACGTTCAGGACGTCTAGAACCCGGTGATTTGTAAAACAGGCAAGCGTAGTTAAAACTCTCAGAATTGATCGGCAGTATATGGCCCAGCTAACCGTATCGTCTTCGCTTGATGAAAATTGTCGCCGGAGCTTGCTGCGTCCGTCGCTTCAAAATATCTTGATGAGAATTTCATTTATCTTTTTGATCATGGTCTTTTGCTTCGCTCTTCTCAAGAGAAACATTTTCCATTCCTTGACATAGCAGATAATTTTTCCGCTTTTCCTTTTCCATTCAAGGTGCCAGACTTTGAAATGAGCTACTTCTTTATATAAAAATGCAACTCTCCTAGCTACCTTTAAGAAACGCCTGAAACATTATTATATATCCTCAGAATCTCCCTGTATTTTACTGTTTTTTTTAATACACATTTTTATCCTTTTTCTTTCATTGGTTCCCTTTTCTCTCTCCTTCCAAACTCATTTTCTGATTCCACATTCCTCACCATTTAATATGTTTGACATAATGTACCTTTTAGAAGTTTATTAGTGCGAGCTTTATCTTCCAATTAAAAAAGCAACTGCTATTTTACATTTTTGGCAACACTATGAACGTCAATCGCGACGTCACGCGCCAGGTCCGAGCGACAAACAGTACGAGAAGCGATTTGGTTGTATTCGGTAGCACACGTTCTTTAGACAAAAACTTGATTTAATTTTAATAGTTACGATTTTATACTTTTTCTTAACTGCTTTATTTTACGTTTTACATATTAGATTCCTTGAGTTATTTTTAAGTATTTCCATTTTCTATTTTATTAAGTTTGGTTAAGTTTATATATTGTATATGTTATTTTAATAAAAGATGATAAAACTGTAACTACAATCTTTTACTCTATCTGTGCATTACACATACTATGTTAGTCTAAAGATTTATCCAAAACGAGCGTGAAGTAAAAAACGTTCTCACGAGACGATTTTTACGAAACGATATCAACGTGGATAAATATTTAGCAATTTATGTGGTACCTACTAGGCAGTCGACATAACCCGACGTTTAGTAGGCAACAAACACCACCATACATTTATTAGGTTTTTGATTTTTTTACGTTTGTACCTTTTTTATACGTATTTGCGTTTTTTAGTACTTACACATGTTTTAGAAACTCTTTCTTTGACCAGTCTGTTTCTTGATTGGTTGCATGATATTGCTTTTAACAATAAGTCCGCCAAAGTACATATTCTTTGAACTTGAAGTTTTAAATAAATAAATATAAACGTGGACTTTTTTTTCACTTAATAAATATTCGGTCTCCAGACAGCCTTCAGACTGTTAAAAGCGATGCTCTCATTTCTCTATGAAAGCTAGCATTTTTTGTAACATATATTATGCTTCCAGGTACTTGAAACTCTCGACCCTTTTGATTACTTGGTTTGACAGAGTAAGAAGATTTCAGGCATCAAAGGTTATTTTATTATTAAATTTGTTTGTATTTTACAAGTAAACTTTTACACAACATTGGGGTTGCAGATTATGTAACTTAGGAAATCTGTTAAGTCTTCGCCCTCCTGTTATATATTTATTACCTAGTTATAGGAATGATTTTAATTGAATCGCATTAAAACCATAGAGAAACTATTTAAAAAAAAACGAAGCCTTACTTATAAATCTGGTATAAAGTTCAAAAAGCATCAGGAGAGAATCGTCTAAATAAGCGATTACGTACAGCTTACCATTATATTTTACTTTCTATGATAATGTTTTAAAGTATTTATGTTTACGAGAAAATAACTAAAAAGATTGTTATTCATTATAAATTACTAGCACCATTTATATCTTCCTACAAAAAAAATATCTTTGAAGTGAGCCCAGCGCCCAGCCCGTTCTCAGTAAACGATGAAACTAGCCAACCACCTAAGCTTATTTTGCCATACAAAAAATTAAACGATATTTTACATCTGTAAACCAGTCGCTGTTTTTTAGAACTGAAACAAGCTTGTGGACTGCAAATATTATTTGAAGATTCTATACTTGGAAACTAGTATTTCGAACACTATTTCCGAAGGACCATTTTTCTTTTACAGGATACCGTCGACATAATATTATATATTACATAGGACACGTGGCGTTCAAAGTGGCCGTTTTTGGCATTATTCATTTAAAAATCCGTCTGCAAAATGCAATATTTCACTGTTCCTGGTCTGGCATCTGATGTATTAGACTGGTCACCTTACCTTTATGTAACAGATGATCGATAAACTTTGCATTTGGCGTCACAATGTAGTGATTTAAAAAAAAACAGAAAACATGCAGCCATATATAATAAATATTGAACAAAGATTATCTCACATTAAAAAAAATTAAGTTTTCATAAATTAACTAAAAGATGTAAACATTAAATCTGACAAAAAATATGTCCATAAAAAACTTATTTAAACGTGTTACGTTTTCCATGGAGGTAATAAAAAAAAATACCGAATGCACTCTCTGAGTCACCCATGCATGCATATATGAACGTATACATATAAACACATACACACGCACATTTACATGCACATATAAAACATACACATACACAAACATTACATGCGGTACCTACATATGCATATTATAAACCAATTCATTATTCAGCAAATATCCAAAAAAATCAACTCCATTAAAAATGTCTACATTAATACGGAGTCCATTATAATTATACATCATCGAGTGCGGATAGCAAATACCACCGAAGTGAATACTTTACAGATTTTGAAGTGAGCGCATCAACCGGCCGGCGATAGGTTACAAGCCTTTTCTTCTCAAAATACATTCCGATTAAGTTAAACCTACCCATCCTTCATTTAAAGCATATTGAGCCTTACTTATTAGATTTCCTTATACTAGGTTTATGTTAAGAAATAACTATACTCGGTTTAACTATTTATAACCGATATAAAAAAAAGCTTACTTATAAAAATATGTATTACCTAGATTAACAATTCACAGGTTATTTCAAGCTTAGTTTTTTTGAACAGTCAACACTGATATGTGCGCGTGCGCAGTAACTTTTTTAACAACAAACAAACGTCAAAGTCAAATCGAGACTACTGTCAGTGTAATCGAAAACATGGAGAAAACCGTTAGAAAAAGAAATCAAAATTAGGAAGAAGAGGAGAAGTTAAAAACGAATTCTATAGTTTATTCGTGCTTCTATTTTTATCACAATTAATGAAAACAAATACAAACATACAACATAACAGATATTATTAAGACAAATACTTAAAAATAACTTGAATTGCATTGAGAAGGTCGCAGGACTTCGAAATTGTTGAAAATTGAAAATAAAACTGATAAACTGTCCATTTTGATTACCGAAAAATATGACTTTTGACAGATCGCGTGCTTATTCCCGCGTTTTACCACATAATGTACAGGTATAAGTTTCTATGGTCGCTATCCCAAATTTAAACTGTGTTTCACTCTATGCGAGGTTTACAAGTAATACTTTTTGCTATACCATCATTATTCTACCGCTATTCTCAAGGTTAACTTTATACTCGATTTATAAGTAAGGCTCATTACATTTTAAAGACAGGAAAAATTATTTGAAGAAGAGAAAGTAATATAAACGTTCTCAGAACAAGGACAAAAACATGTCATAAATACTATGATGAAAATGACATGTTCTTTATGTGCAGGTATTACTAATTAGCAGTATAATAATTCACAGCGAGAAACATCAAAGTTAAGAGCCCGGAATACAATTTGAATTTAATGTAGCATAATAATCATTTCACATACAGTGCTTCTGAATCTTTGATAAGCCTATGTTATATGTTATTGTCTGCCGGTGAACCAAGTAAACATACCAACTTGCTTTAGTAGGCAAACAAGAACATTTTATTTGAAGAACTTTGTTACCCACACAAAGGCAGTTTATTAATTATTTTAATGGATTGTACCTACCTAAAAACAATCTTAATTTTAAAAGAAAGGTAGTGCGTGTTTATACATTTTAAAACTAAGTTAATAATCAAAATAAATACGTATATCTTACAGTTTTTTTAAACATTAATGTAGATTAGAGTAAGTACCTATACTTGTAAGTACCTATAAGAACAAATACTTATATGCAAAAAAACAGGGTTAAAGATCTCTAATATATGTCTACAGCATTAAAATTACAAAATAAAAGTATTAAAAGTTAAATTGGAAATAAAAATTTGAAAAAAGTAAATTAAAACTCTCTAGTTATAAGAAAACCCTGTGTACTTTATCGAATTGAGTAAAATTACAAACTTATTACAAAACGTAAACGTAACAAATAAATAAATAATTTAACAAATGTAAATGAAAGGAATATAAGTTTAAGCGTCGATTTTATTTTAAACATTATAATTTCCGTACACATTCTTCGTTTAATTTTATTTTATTTCGTTAACTTAAATATTTTATCATTTTTCACATCATTTTGTAATAGGAAACTGTTGGTGCTTGCCTGTTTGAGAATCTAACATTCAAAACTATAATAAGCGAACAAATAAAAAACCACTAAATAATTTTGGGATGTAAAAGTTTGTAGCTGTTTACAACAACAGTTTTAACAAAATACTGAAAAAAATGAAAACTTTTTAGTACACCAAAGTTGTACACGTGTGAAATGAAAGGTACAATTGAAAGCTGTTTGCAAGTAAACAAAGTTTATTTACTCCTAAAGACAGCTTTTGTATTGCTCACTTGAAGAAAGTTGTATTTTATTTAAAATCCAATAAATAAAAGAAAAGCAATGGTTTTACCTGTAAACTTCAAGAACGCTTTTGTTTGAGATTTTGATCTAAAACACTTTAGAAATTCGCTAACCTTTATATTGCTTTTTGGATAAAAGCAGCATAATAAATTTGGATTAACTGAATTACCAAACAATACGAAATAAAAAGTAAAATGCATCACTGAAAATATACTCAAAACAGGTAAGGATTTAGCAAGCCATTGTTAAAACCTGTTAAAAGATTTTTACTGCACTGTATGTATTGTTCTGATTATAATTATTATTACAGATAACTTACATAGCGCTATTTTTGTAATATAATACTTATATGCTATAAAGGCGCTTTATATAGTGATTCTATGGATAAATAAATTTAATTGAAGCTTTTAAATTTGTTATTTAACTAAAACAACTAATTTTGTTACGACATGCTACGGATTTATTCAAATGATTTAGAGAACAAGTGGGTTTTAAGTTTTTTCCGAAACATCACTTCACTCTCACAGCCAGAGGTGCGAACCTCTGCTGGGAGAGCATTCCATGCCATAGGGCCTGCGATCGCAAATGCGCGTTCACTGAATTTAGATGTGTAATAACTTTTTCTCTCGCTGTAGACGTAGCTGATCTAAGCGTACGCCTGTCAGATGGTTCCCAATATTTATTACTGATATAAAATTTACTTTTAAATAGTTCCAATGTATTTTAAAAATAGTTTACATTAATATTTCTGTAAAAAATAAACACCTTTTTTCAAGATGCACTTCAGTTCCATAATTTTTGTAAGATTTTTATATTTTATTTTATTTTTTATAAGATTTCCACATTTAAATCATCTCTAGACAATATAAGACTAAATATGATTTATTATATAAAAATAAGGAAAATCTGCCTACCTCAGAATAGATATTTACTATACTCAATGAGGACAGACAGTGTCTTATATATTTGCTCATAATTTAATTTTATATAATCGTATTTTACTTAATTTAAAAAGAGAAGTACACGAATTTTTATTATTTACTCAAATATCAAAATTTTTAGACCATTTCCTAACAGTCGTAAATAACTTGTGCTGGAAAAATGGAAATTGAGTTGTGGTAGAGGAGGATTTTGAACCTCGGACCTTTGTCCCGTCCCCGAGTCTACAATACTACCACAGGACCACTACCCGGTTTTTGTTGTTTCGCAAACAGAATATATTGTATTGTTTACGATAATAAACGCTGATTTTTGACACTGAACTGAACTGAACTAAACTATAAAGGCACTTTGCTTATAGCTCTGAATTGTTAAATTGTTACAACTGCTTTCAGACGAGTGGAGGCGTATAAAAAAAACTAAATAAAACTGCTTTCTGGATAACCAAATAAATACCTTTTTTCGAATTCTGAGGACAAGGTAAACAAATCAAGAAATTATGTGTCAACAAACGTCTAACATATAAATAAAGCTATATTATTAGAATTTAAAAAAAAAAAAATAATTAAAAAATATGATTAAACGAGTAGAAATTCAGTGTTTTAATTAGAGATTTTTGGAAGCCAAAGAATTTTTAAAAGGAGGGTAAGTGAGGGAAAAATAATGGTGCACAAAAGTCAACAACAAATATTTTTTTCCGGAGGCGCAATCAGCCGTTCACAATGCTCTTGTGGTGTGGACCCTTATGTATGGAAGCGTAGTACGGGATTGGAAAAACAGGGATGAAAGAAGATTGCGATATCTCAGGTGAATGAGTGGTAACACTATGTACGATAGGTGCACACGATATCCGAGTATTATTATAATTTTGTCGGAGGTTTTTTGTGCCATTTTTTATAACATGAAATGTAAATATAAATAAACAAATAAATTATGTAAGGCTGAGTTTAATGGACGAAATCAAGAAAGTAGTTTTGTGTTGGATTGGATATGTAGAGCGAAGGGGCAGCGAAATAATTAATTAAAAGATGTACGATGTTGAATGATTAATGAATAGATGTAGAAAACAAGGAAGGCGGACAAAAATATGACATGCCCACATCTAAGAAATACTTAAAGACGGACAATGGATATGTCGAAAGTCGGAATAATCAGCGAGCGTGCGTTTTTTTTAAATTTAAAAGCTTGGAAGATTAATTGTGTTCTGTGAATCAATTTTTCAGATTTTTTTTGCACCACAACAGGCCATGAAGCCCAGTTTCAGGGGTATATTACAAAACAGAACACCAAGGTTTGAGAAAAATCACCGATTTGTTTAGTGTTCTCGTGGGAATCAACCCCAAACCTTCCGTTTGTGAGTCAAGCGTCTTGACCACTACACCACGGTGGAGGATTTATCTATTTACGGACATTGCCCATTTAAACAATTAATAGGGATGAATATTACAATATAAGAATAGTTACAAACATTTTAAAAAGAATAAAAGAAGCATTGATAAACATTAAGGACATCAAGACAAGATCTAGACTATTAATTTAGTGTTCGTTGAAATCGTTGTAAACTCAAACCAAAAAAGTCCAGATCTTGTCTTAAGTTGACAATACGACAAAGACGGGTCATTGGAGAATTAAGGTCATAGTTTGTTACATGCTGATCGATGAACAGTACTTCTTTGTTTCTCAACCTACGAGTCGAAATATACAATTTTACTTTTATTAGTAATGATGGCACATCGATTATACCATTTAGTATGCCGAATATATATTTATTTACATACATACATAAGTTTATTGTACATTATTTGAGACATTAATCTCAACTCCATGGGACTAAAAGTTCTGTGATGAGATGGGACGAGCAATAAGTTGACACAGACACATGAGCATATTACCACAAATATAGGATCAGAAACATTAAATTTAAAAAAAATGCATATATAGCGCATCAATATGGTAAACAGTAAACTCAAATAATTGGAAATTATCAAAGAGTTTCCTACTCAAATCCCTCAAGAGTACCGTCAATATTAGTTTTGTGGACGAAAAATATTTAACGTTGACTCTTTAATCAGTATATGAATAATGACCGCTCTCCAGTCTTAGCATCCACGCTACTTTTCGAAACAAGCACGAGAAGTGAATGAATAAAGAGGAAAAGAGGTCTGAATAAAAGACATATTGATATGGCGTTCTATTCTCTCTGCCAACTCTTTACAGAAAACGGGGTAATAGTTTGTTTTGAAAAGCTAGTAATACTTTGAGAAATAAAATGAAATATCGTTATTTAGAACGACTAATTAGATGTAACCTAAGAATAATCTTATAAACAACAGTTTTCATAAAAGTTTTGTGCTGTTTGACTTTTCGTCGGCCCCGTAGCGTAGTGGTCAGTGTATTTGCCTTCCATGCAAGAGGTCTCGGGTTCGATTCCCGGCTTGGTTGACACGAAGCATTTATTTTAAAAGGTGCCTTTAAACTAGAATATATCATAGTCCCTGGACTGGCACCTAGAACATAAGACTGATCATCTTACCTTCACGTAACAAAAATATCAAGATACTCTGCGATTGGTGTACCAATGGAGTGCTCTTTGCACCATTAGGCGTGAAATTGGAAATGACAATGATGATGAGAAATAATTTGATGTAAATTATTATGTGTCCTAAAGATAGACCGGTTGAACATTATCTTTTTAGTGGTCTGACTTGGATCAATAAGTTCAGGCTCAGATAATTTAATATTTCAAGGCGGCGAACAAAAAAACATTTTTTCAGGGCCCACTTTAAAACATTTGTTCACAAAAAACGCAATGAACACATTTATAAGGATTATTTTATATTTTGGATCAATTTATTGCCGAATCAGCGAGTTCAATATAAAAATAAGAAAGAAAATGATTTCCCGAACTAAGGGTAGAAAGATATAACGGAATTAAAAGTGAATAGAGCCATTGGGTCAGACCTTAAGTATTATTAATTGCAGAAAGTTAGAGCCGATAGCACTAAAGTGTAATTTCCATAGGCTGCTCTACGATCCGACTCTGTGAAGAATGACGTCAAATGCTTCGGTCGATAATGGGTCCAGCGCCTAGTGATAGAATACATAGCATTGTGAATTCGCATTTTTTTTTCAATGAGTCTATACATTAAAAAAAATATGCACATACAAACACAATAGTATATTACATTAAAAAAACACAAAACAATTCCCAATAAACTATCTACTAGTAGTTTGTCATCGAAAGCTAAGATATTAGTGTTAATAAATATAAATTAATAGAGTATGGACAGAAAATCAATACATATAAAATAATAAACTCATAAATTATGGTCTTGTTGACGAATTGTTGAAAAAATGTACTCAAAACTGAAATTACTAAGTGTAATAAATTTAAAGGAAGCATAAAAAATATAATTTTAACGAAAAAAATATACAAGGTAAAGAGAAAAAATATAATTAAGTGAAAGATAAAAAATATTTCACCATAAAATAAAGATTAATACGAAATTAATAGTAATTAAATTAATACGAAAATTGCCTATCTTCTAACCACTTTCGCAATAAAAATATATTTTATTTATCTTGTGTTGTCCATTTGGTGACAAAAATCCATTACCACTATAGTATTTAATATGGTTAATTTGCCAAACGCACAGTTGAAAGAGGCGATAAAAGTCATAACTATTCCCTTTCCGCACCTAATAGTGCATAAGGCACAGCATTGGTACACCAGTTGCAGCGTATCTTGATCATTTTTGTTATACGAAGGTAGGTTAAGTCCAACACGACGAGACATTTTCATTTACGACAATAAAATCGAAGTGGTTGATGAATAAATATATCTAGGACACACAGTCAAACTTGGTAAAGATAACCAGATAGCGTTGTTACCAAGAAGAAAAGCGCTAAGTTGGGCTGCTTTCGGCAAACTAAAATATATTTGTGAAAATAAAGAAGTCCCTATATGCTTAAAAAGACAAGTATATGAATCGTGCATATTGCCGATGACAACATACGGACTAGAAACCATGTCTGTAACACAAAAAAGTAGCCAGAAATTAAAATGCACGCACTGATCCATGGAAAGACAGATACTCGGTGGATGTCTAAGAGACAGAGTAAGAAATGAAGAAATAAGGCGCCGAACCGGAGTCTTGGATATCATGGATCGTGCAGCGAAACTGAAATGGCAGTGGGCAGGACACTTGGCGAGACAAAATGATGGCAGGTGGACACCCAGAATAATAAAGAGGAGACCATGGGCAAACAAAATAAGTGTTGGAAGGCCATAGAAAAGATGGGTCGACGACATTGCCTCTATTGCCGGTAAAACCAGGTTGTGGTCCCGTGGCTAGTGTCTCGGACTCGCGGCACAAAGGTTCGTGGTTCATGTCACATGTCTTTTGTGATACATAATATGTCAACGGTATCCTATCAAAGATTAATAGTCCTTCGGAAATAATGTTTGAAGTACTGGTTTCCAAATGGAGAATCTTTAAATAATACTTGTAATCTGCAAGATTGTTTAAATACTAAATAAGCTAACTTGGGTTAAATATTTAAAATATTGTGTACTTTTTTTGTATGGATAAATAAGCTGAGGTAATTGGCTAGTTTCATCGTTCACATATATTTTTGTGTTGAAAGATATGAACAGTGGTGGTGATTTATAGTAAATAATAATTGATTTTATAAAATAAATTAAACTACTTTGTTTATAACGACTTTTTTTCCACCTACCGGTTTCAAAGCTAAACATGCTTCTTTCTCAAGGTTTTTTTAACTTTTGAATTCTTATATATTTTATTTTTTGTTATTAGTATGCTCACATTACATTACCATCCTTTTAAGAAAAAAGACTTGATTTATTAGTGTCATTGACAGCACACTAATAACATAAAATAAAATTAGCTTGTTTAGTAAACCTTAAGAAAAAAGCTTGTTTAGCTTTAAAACCGATCGGTGGAATTTTTTTATTTTTATTTAAATAAAGTAGTTTTATTTATTTTATTATTATGAATAACCACAAATATAGTGCTTCAAATACTAAATCTATCTGCAATTATTTTATTTATTTTCACATGAACATATTTACCATAAAACATTATTATCGAAAGTAAAATATAATGGTAAACTGTGCTTAATAGCTTATTTTGACGATTCGCCCCTTTAGGATAGTCAGTATCTAATACATCTAATTAAGCGAACAAAACATGTATTATTAACTATTTTTTGCCTCTGAACTGAAATATTGGTCTTCAATATCAACGTATGTACTTTGCTGTTAATATAAAAATTCCTTCTTTAACAAACGTCTAAACTTCGTATTTTATTAACATAGTATTGAGTAAGTATATTGAATCTACTAATATAAATCCCAGAATTCTCCGATTCCGGAATCTTCCTGCATTGACTTATACTATTCCTAGCCACGAATAAAAAGGTTTCTCAACACGAACCTAAGATATATTATGGGACCTGCGCTGCTCGGGGAATGTCACAGAACAAATTGCTTTATACATTACGCCGTTTTTCACTCATACTCAGTGCGTAACTTTTATATTATACGAGTCATATCACCTGAGTGGAACTCGGAACTGCTACCACAGGGAGGTGGAACAAGGAACTAAAATGTCGAACACAGTTTGGGGCGGAGAAAAACAAACAGTTGTCTTTTTTTTACGAAATAATACATTATTGAAAATGTTAAATTTACCAAATTACTAACGAAAAAATATTAATGCAGTTTTTGATGTCAGAAGAATATTGAGTGAGCGGAGGTTTGGCTTAATGAGGACTGAAGTAATAAGAGAACGGGTATAGCAAACTCCGGTGACAACTGTCATCGGGCAAAGTGGACAAATTGAAGTTTTATTGTACGGAAAAAAACAAATAAAACAAGCAATAAGTATGTACGTGTTCAATCGAACCATGAGATTAGAATATCGTAACAGATAATGATAATGTATACTTAATTTAAGATTAAAAATAATAAATTAAAGACAAATATTAAATTTAATTTTAACTAAAACATACATAAAATAAATACAAGAGCATAAAAAAAAATAACTTGCGAACTACCTAGGACCAACAAAAAAAGAAACAGTTTTTTGTATACAGCAATCAATTTTTACAATTCACTTTCTAATGATCTAAAAAATATACAAAATATGTACGTGCTAAAAAAAACACCTAAATAAAACAGTTCTTACAGCCCGTGTGACGAGTGATATGTGATGTTTTTTTATCAAATTTTTATTTAAACCATTGTGTTATTATATATAATATCCCCTTATACCAGTACTTTTGCTGATTGGGAATATTTCGTGCAAATAAAATATGTAATATAATACAATATGTAAGGTTTAAATACCTTGTATTTTGTCATAAATAAATAAATAATTTAAATACTTTATTAAATATTTGTAGTGGTTTTTGCATGTTGGTTTAGTTGGTGTCCTGACGAAGAGACGGGTACGTCTTGAATTCGAAACCAATAGACATAGAAAAGTCAGTTAGTGAAAATATACAAATATTTAATAAAACTTAGTAACATGTTTGATCACAAAGTTCATGCTTTCAATATTAATAATATAAACTTTATGTTTATGTTAGATATTATAAACTAATTCCAAATTGCTGAATTACACTGTAAAAATTCTTCCTTTTCTCCTCGTTTTTCCTCATCCATAACTATCTTTAAGTCTCTTTTATTTTTTTTACATGATTTGATTTTTTTTATTTATAAACCTTTACGGATTACACCCATTCAGCAAAATATTTTTTCTTTTCAATACATGCATAATATCTTTTGTAAAGGTTGTCTGAGTTTTTAGCTAAGTTTTGTCCAATAGTTTATTGAATTATTTAAATTTTATTATTACTTGGTCCTGGTTTATTAGTCTCGACTGTTCTGGACTCCTTTTCCAATGTTGTAAATGATATTGTTATGATATTTTCGTATTGTGTCTATGTTGACTACAATTTTATTTACAATTTTACAAAAAGTTCTTTAGTTGCTGTTAGATAAGGGAGGTCATTTACTTGATTTAATTTTATATTTTGCTGTCTTTGTAGTCTATTTATGTCATTTTGATTTCCTGTTTTTAGACGTATTTATGAAAAACTCAAACTGGATATTTGAAGGCACCTATGTACTTTTTTTGGTACGAAATTGAAATTCTGTAAAATTTATTAAAAAACAGAAAAAAACGTTTTTGTTTTGTTAAAAAGTTTATGTAACTTAAATCACTTTTTTTTAATGTGGTTATTTAAATTCATGTAAAAATTTTAATGATTTTGTTACGTGTTAATTATTCCAAATTAATCAAGTTTATGTTTTTCTTGTATATTCTCATTATTTTTTTGTTTGTGTCCATTTTGTTATTCTTTGTCCTACCTGTTTTTTGTTGTTAATAAGATTATTTTAAATTATGCATGTAACTTGGCTTAGGCCGATGTTAACATATTTTGTTGAAATGACAATGAAATGAAACGTCTCACTCATAGAATTAAGAAAAGTCCAGAAACCGCATACGCGCATCAAACAGAAGGCGACTAAACTACCCTTAAAGGAGTAGTTTTACGTAACCATTAGTTTCTTTGTACACGCAACTCCCGATTCGAATTCAACTATGCCGTGTTGTGTCGTTTTAAAGTGTAGAAATACTGCTGGGACCTTAAAAAAACGGGATGAGATCACATTTTATGTGTAAGTAGCAAATGCATGTATAAGTAGCAATTGCATTACGTAAAAAAATAAATTATTTTTCCATCTGTCAGATTGTCAAAGATAACGAAATGGGCATTTTGTAAGTGTTGCCAGGGCAGTCAAAATTTTTATATTTACATATAAGATATTAATAAAAAATACTTGGTATACTTCCACTTATTTGTTTGACAAATTAGTGCTTTTACCTTCAGACTGGTGAATATTATACAGTGTAAGGATAATTAATACAAAACTAAATAGTATCTTAAGTGTAGATACATTTAAAAATAAGTTGAAAGAGATACAATACGCAATATTTCAATGGAACAAAGTGGGACAAATTATTGAAACATGTGTTGGCGGTGTAAGGAAGAAAGGATTCTTTTCTATGAAAAATATTTATTGTTTTATTTCAATGTACAGGGTCTCACTAAGGGGAATAATAATGGTGAGTTTTTAATATTATATTTGCTGATTTATAAAAATTTTATCGCTATTATTTTTTATCCTATTTATTTCTAAAATGTTTCATCTATCTAATTTTGGCCCTTTATGTTCTATACCTAAAAATTTTATGTCTTTTGATTCGTCAAAATTATGTTTTAACTCATTTAAATTTGATGCATAGTTTGATATATCGTTAATTAATTTATGTGAAGCTAAATGTTATTTCAGTCCATATTTAATTGCTCTCCCGCTTTGTCATATATATGAACCAGGACAAGTATATGTAAATTAATAAATTCCTCTTTTTTAAATTTGTTGACCTGATCTTTACTATTAATTCATATTTGGTCCTAAGATTTTTTATTATAAAATGAAACCAAAAGATTATTTATTTGTAACACTTGTTTTGTTTTATCGCTAGTATTTCCAATATAATTTAATTTTACCCACTTTTATTTCATTTTATTATCGATAGATGTAAGTCCCAAACATGATTGAGACATTGAAATGTCAATAAATATTCGAAATACAAAAATAGTGTTTTATTTGTAAATAATTTCAAATTCTTCATTGTCTATTGGCATTATATTTATTATTCATTCCTCATACCTATGCAAAATTACGGAGCTATTTATATAGGCAATGTTTATGCGTGTATGAGGATGAAGAGGTTAGGTAATATCGCGTTTAACCTAATGACGGGTAAAATTATATTATTGGATGGGTGTTTGAAAAATGGAAATTGCCCAAAATTGCCACTTAGCTTTTTTTGCAGCGATATTTACGATCGAATGATCGCATTCGAGTTGTAAATTAAAATTGATATGCTACACTAAGAAATTGCTTACGTAAACGTGGGCGGAATTCGCGAAAAATCAATAGTGTGATGTATAAATCAAACAATGTTTGTAAAGTTTTGTATAAAACATATTTCGCTTTTGTCAGAAATTAATAAAAGGAAAAAAAAAACGGAAACAGAAATTCATGTTTAAAAATAATATTGTTAATCATTATGGCTCAATATATCGCACGTCTCAATATGTAAATAATAAAAATAATACCCTGCCTATTTAAGAAATAAATGGTTGAATTGAAAAAATATATAAAACATCATAACATAATAAATTATCCATGAACATGTATATTGTGTATGGATATGTGTTTGTGCACGTATGTATTAGTATGTTTGTGTTATTTGGTTCATAAAATTGTGCTGTCACGTAAAACTTATTAAGGGCCAGTTGTATTAAAAAAATATAAGTTAAATAATTTTTGCGTTTGTTAGAATTTGTTTGTTTTATTAGAATTTTTAAGGCGAATTTTTTTGTCCATTTTGACAAAAAAAGAAACTATCATTTTATTTTAAGCTTTATTTAACAGAACTTTTTTATGCAATTAGCCCCTTAATCAATATATCTACACACAGGGTACTCCTATGTGGTCTTTCTTTCATATAATTTATTATATTATTATTCACATGTGTTATAATAAGAAAAAAATAAATAAATGTAAACATATAAAATTCAGTGACTATAAACACGTTTTGGCTAGTAATTGGTAGAAAATGCATATTTTTTCTTTTTTTCAAATTATCTACTCAAAGGCTTTTGGCATTAAGATTTTTTTTCATTATACACCAAATAAACTTATGCAACGAATCATTGAGTCTGTGCATTGGTAAATAAAATATGTAATACAATATAAATACAATATAAATGTAAATGTAGGTTAGTTTCAATTATTGATTATTGATTTAAATTAAATAAATTTTGGATATAAATGATTTTTTTAATCTACCTCACAAAAATACGTACATTAAGCTCACTTTTTTTAATGTACGTTTTTTTATCAAAGAAATTTATGTCATATAATTTACGTTCACAGTGATTGATTTTTTTAACAATTGTTTGTACCAGTCGACGCGAGCCTTTTTTGAGCGATGGTCAAATTATGCGGTATCCAACGCGAACAAATATTTTTGATACCAAATGTTTATGCAATATTGAATGCATGTAAGAGGAGTTAATGCCCAAGCATGCCTTAATCTCATGGTATGTCACATGACAAACTTGCAATATCAGTTCACGCAAAGCATAATTTTTTTCTGGCACAACAGCTGATATTGGACGACCCTCACGAAATTCGTCCTGTTACAATGTGCGACCAGGATTGAATTAAAAAAACCAACGAAACGCTGTGGTTTAAGATGGTGCTTCATCACTAAAAGTCGCAGTTAGTTGATCGGCACACTTTTGTTGGTTTAATCCACGTTGAAAGTCATAGAAACTCAAAGCACGAAAATGTTAACGATTTATTTCCATTTTTTTAACAAAATTAATTTTTCAAGTATCTGTAAACAACACAAATATTACTCGTATGACAAAACGTTCTAAGTAACGTTTACCATTGAAATGCCAAACTCTACGATGACAATGTCAAATTTGATATATTTACACCGGTGTTGCCATATCTCAAAACTTAAGTAGCAACCCTCGTAAAACTGGTATCTTAACTCATTTTCTTTGTTTCAGATACGTCGGACTTCTTCGACATGGCCAAAAGTGAAATTTGCTTTAGATCGCAAATGGGTAAAGATCTAAGAATAAATATCTCTCGGGCCTGACCTGGTGATGATGATGCTCCGGACGGCAGCGGGCGGCGGCTCGGCGAGCCGCGCGTGCCAACAGGCCCCCGGCAGCCGCCAGCCACAGGAGCAGCAGGGGGGCCCCGAGAAGGGCGTACAGCATCCCGGCCGCCTTGCCTGCCGCCGTGCGAGGAGCGGCACTACCCCAGCCTATAACACAGTCATAATGCGAATGAGGAACATCATTTTTGATAGCTACATCAAATTAAACGCTGTCATAAACGCGAATAAGAAACAATTTTTGAAACATGTACGGATTGCCACTATTTTAAATAAGCAACAATATTTTTGGTACGTCCGAATAAACGTGATTAAAATAAAAATAAAAAATTACAATAATAACGCAAAAGGAACGATATTTTAGATATTTGTTTATTTAGGATAATTTACATGGCGCCATTTTTATTCCCTTATTTTAGGTATTCTCCATCCCTATTGTAATTTGTTAAACTTACGTTTTTATTAATAAAGATACTTCATCTTTAATGTGTTGCTTCTGTTACAATATTGTATTCTGATATCAAACGTAAATGATTTAGTTTTGAAGTTGAGACTAAAAATGGTTCTGCTATACTTCTTTGCTTTTATATATTTGTAATTTATTTCAATAAAATAAGTGCACCTGAGACCGTATGACGTCAGATGAAGATAAAATAAAATGGAAACAAATACATACGTACTCATATATTTTAGTTACTGGAATATAATCCTAAAAACAGTTATATTTCTCTTTCTAGCAGAATTTTCCAATTCCGACACATTTTCACTTTCTATCTATTTGCAGATAATATAACTTTGAGTGACGTGGAGAAGATTGGCATGGGATGAAGTAAAAGAGAGTAGAAAAATGATTACTAAGAAGTATAGACTAGAAAAGGGTGTTATACGTGTGATAAATTATGATGGTCAAAATGATTGACAAATCAACAACTAATCCTTTATTAACAACAAATCTTAAATCAATGTAATCATTTTTGTTATTCTACGAACTTAAGTAATAGTTTTTTCGTATTCTTAAAGAATTTAAAAATAATATTTAAAAATATTTTAAAGCAATTTCATGCGTTTCTAAGTATGAGAAATAATGCAAGCAAATATTGCACCCAATATAGATGCTTCAGTTGTTTTACATTAAAAAATGATTAACGAACGCTGCTTCGAATTTAAGCATTATATAAATTTTCTAAAAAATTGAGATTTTTTTTTCTTCATCATCATCTTGCTCAATTCTGAGTGTCGTAGTATCTGAGGATGTCAGGCCCGAGGTGTTTGACACGCTTCCATTTCTTGTAACCCTGGGCCAAGAGCAGCGTTTATTGAAGGTCAACACGCACTTAATGTCTTTATTTCCATATTCCCTTCTCGAAAATGTTTTCCCTCTCTGTTGCAAAAAAAATCAGGATGAATTATCAGTTTGAAAACCAGTTTTTATGAAAAAGTGAATGTTAGATAATTTGACAAAAAGAAATGCAAAACAAATAAATAATTTATTTCATACATACATAATAGTAAATATTTTAAAGGAATGATTTAATTCAGGTCTGAAAAGGTTAAAAATATAAACACATTATTGTTTGTAAATAAATAAATTTACATTTAATTTCTATTTGAAAAATAAATTAAAACATCGTGAGATGTTACGAACAAAATTATGTCCTTTAAATTTGATACATCGCATTGCCATGAATAATTCGCGTAAAATAGTATTTGTAGCCTAAAGCAGATAATCGAGGATACTATAGACAAGTCTGTCGAATAAAATCATCGAAAAGGCAGAGAGTTTGAAATCTTGGGTGATATTTCAATCGCTCTCATATCTCAAATACTTTTATTTATAAAACACTTTTATCATTTACACACAAAATACGCGAGATAAATTTTTTTTCTAAGGCAGCGAGAGCAGTTCAGAATAGCATCGCTGGGAGTTATAATATATGGATATTCACTCAGTGAAAAAAAATGCTTACATTTATATTATACGCCTGCATAACACCTTTTATCCTCTGAAGCGAATCGTGGCACTCACTAGAGCCAAAAACAGAAAAATACTGAGTTTTGAGAATAAATGTCTCAGATGAATTTTGGGTGTGCGGTGGTTTGGCTTTGTGAGGAATGAAGTAATAAAAGAACGGACGCAGCAAACTCCGATGACAACTGTCATCGAGCGGAGGCGATACGGTTGGCTGGGCCATATACTGCGGATGACTCCAGAGAGCCTTAACCACGTTTGTGTTTATTAAAAGGCATTAGGTCTTCGACATCCTGGACGTCTCTTGCTGACTGTTTGTCGACAGTTTATATCAGAACTACGGGACGTGAACCTGACTTGGGAGAACGCATAGGAGCTGGCAAACGATAAAGATGCGTGGAGGCTCTTTGTGGTCACCATATGATCTAACTAGGGAACAGACATGGAATGATGATGAGGATAATGAGGAAGTTCAGAGGTTTTTTAATTTTTAAATTTGTTCGTAAATTCATAAAACGATATTTTAAGTGTTTTTAGCGCTATTATAGCACAAGTTTTCTACAATGAGTTATCCTGATTGGTAAGTTGGCTTCTCAGTAAGCGGAATGTTTTATAAAACTCTGTCACCGATTGATTTCGGAGAACCAGTGAAGTCGTTCATTTACATCACAATATTGAAAAATTAATTTCAGATATAACAATTTTTTTTTTATATATGTAATTTGTCAGAAAGAATCCAAATTACATGGTAACATCCAAAAAGAGAAAACATGTTTTTATATTTTTTTAATATTGGATCGAAAACTTACATCTTAACATGTTCTGATTTATCACTCAGAAATAAAATAAATTCGGGATAAACAGTACACGAACGTACATGCATACCTTTAATATTGACTGAGCAGAATATATATGAATTGGACCCGGGCCTATAATCACTCGCGATTTATCGTTTCCCGAACTCAAACATCAGATTCCGTAACCTTCCGAGTTGTCGGCAGTTGGCAGTAATCCAGAATGTAATGGACCCAACTAACTTCGTTACACGAGATAGCTTTATTCGGGTTAAACTAAGCCTTTTTAGCTATCGGACTACTCTTATACCTTTCTATGTATTTTCCACAAAAAACAAGTTTATTGAACTGTATGGAATAAAGTAAAACGCAAATGGAATTAGTTAAGTATACATTGAAATCGTAATTAAAACGTTTTTTTACAGTTTTCAGACCGTTCCGAAAACGAAAGGGATAGGAATTAAAATTGTGCCTAACCACTTTCATAATATTCCTATGCGCATCGTGTGGTTCATAGGATACTGCAGTGGTAGTAAAATGGGGTGTTATTTTTTTAGTGTGACGTAGGATAATTTTTCCACTTCTTCTTCTTCACTCCATGTCGGGTCCCCCTGACGTGACGTTGACGACCACTTGGGAGAAAGCTTCCCTAGCAGAGCAAAATAGCTCCTCTACAGTTCTAATCCAGGTCCATATGCTCAGATGTTTTGAAGCCAGGAAAGCTGTTTACTTTGATTCCTCTACATCTCTCGATCTACTCCTTCATGACAAGATAAAGTTTGGCATATTTATCACTTCTCAACACATGGCAAAAAAATTAAATCTAACGGAGTTTAACGGTGGAAAATAGTTCTCTATTGGAATTGGCTCAATTTTATACTTCATTGCTGGTTATCATATCGGTCCAAGATATTCTTAATATTCTACGGTGGATCTTAATTTCAAATGCTTCAAGGCGGTTTATAATATTAACTTTACAATATTTGAATTTGTCCAAATGTTCGTAGACAAAAAACTGGATTTTAAGATTAATAAATTACAACAGGGATGGAGAATACCTTAAATAAGGGAATGTAGAAGTCAAGGCATTTACAGGGCTTATGACCTGTCATTGGCTGGTTTAAGTGGCCATTTTACAGACTGTGTAACATTCACCATTCTGTCTATGTTTGAGCATCCGTATTTCTTCAATTCTTCCATTTGTTGATTTTAGTGAAGTTAAAGAGCTGAAATCCGTTGGGTATGATAATGTTGCTGTGGAATATCTGAAGACTGGTGGCCAGATCGTGGGTACATGGCTGCACAGACTTTTCAATCTCTGCCTAAAGGAAGGACATACGCCGTTGGATTGGAGGAGGGCAGTTGTCATGCCTTTATATAAGGGAAAGGGATCTCGTGCGGAATGTGGAAACTATAGGGCCATCAGTCTTCTGAGTTCTGTCGG
Organism: Micrasema longulum; assembly: GCF_059751315.1. Taxonomy (NCBI): domain Eukaryota; kingdom Metazoa; phylum Arthropoda; class Insecta; order Trichoptera; family Brachycentridae; genus Micrasema; species Micrasema longulum. The sequence goes on along the minus strand of NW_028278175.1, from coordinate 18,278 downwards.
TAAACTGTATGGGAAAATTATAATCGAGAAAGTAAGAAAGGTGACGAAAAACAAAGTGTGGGACGTGCAAGGAGCCTTTATGAGTGGACGTGGATGCACGGATCAAATTTTTGCGCTGCGAATGCTAACGGAGAAGTTTTTGGCAAAAAGTCAAAAACTATTCTGCGCATTTGTCGATTTGCAAAAAGCGTATGATAAAGTAGATAGAATGAAATTGTGGGGCGTGTTGGAAAAGTATGGAGTAAACAATAAACTTATACGTGCAGTATCGTCTCTCTATGAGGAGAGTTCAGCGTGTATAAGAGTTAATGGGGGATTTACATCTTGGTTTGCGATCTCAAAAGGCGTGAAACAGGGATGTGTAATGTCACCATGGTTGTTTAATCTATACATGGACAACTGTATGAAAGAGATAGAATGTATGGGTATTGGAGCAAAAATGGATAATTTTTCAGTAAGCTGCTTGTTGTATGCTGACGATGCAGTTCTGTTAGCAAGCAGCAAGGCTAATTTGCAGCAAATAGTCTCTAGAATGTATGATGTATGCCTGGAGAGCGAATTGGCGATGAACGAAAGTAAGTCAAAAGTGATGGTATTTGAAAGGGATAGCGAGGTTACTGACTGCATAATAAATGTAAACAACGAATGTCTCGAGCAAGTAGAAGAATTTGTGTACCTGGGAAGCATGTTTTCAAGAGATGGAAGAGTAGAAAAAGATGTTGAAAGAAGAGTGAATGCGGGCAACAAAATGAACGGAGCACCAAACACAGTAATTTCTAATAAAAATATGTCAATCGAAGCTAAACTGGCAGTGCACAACGGAGTTTTAGTCCCAACACTTATGTATGGAAGTGAAACATGGAACTGGCAGAGGAAGGATGAAAGCCGAGTGAACGCGGTTGAAATGCGATCTCTTAGACGAATATGTGGGAAATCAATGTATGACAGGGTTACGAATGATGAAATCAGGCGAGAGTGTAAATCTGAGACAAGTATAATTGATAAGATTAAGAAAGGGTCTCCGAGATGGTTTGGTCACGTAGAACAAATGGACGACGAGAGAATGGTAAAACAAGTATATATGGCAAAAATAAACGGCAACGTTAGACGAGGACGACCAAGGAAGACGCGGCATGATCAGATAAACCAAAATCTTAAGTCTGGTCATGTCAAAAGCAGACAGAACCGAAGGGCATGTATGACAAGATGTATGAATGTGGAAAAGGCTAGGAGTGTATGCCAGGATAGACGTGTGTGGCGGTCCATTCTCTCTGCCTACCCCTACGGGGAAATGGCGTGATGGTAGTAGTAGTAGTAGTGGTAGTAAAGAGCTGAAACCTCTATTGTTGTGAATATATTCATTTGACTGAATTACTTAACTTAAACTGACTGAACTTAAACCAGCCAATGACAGGTCATAAGCCCTGTAAATGCCTTGACTTCCATATTCCCTTATTTAGGGTATTCTCCATCCCTGTTGTAATTTGTTAATATTAACTTTAAGTTAAAATTCCACGCCTCTACACCGTACAGTAAGACATACTGTATATAACATTTGACCATTAGTTGTCTCAGCTTAGGTTTATATTATCGTCACAAAGAATATTTTTTATATTGTTAAATTCTGTTCGGGCTGCTTCTATTCTGTATTTTATCTCAATGTCGGGGTCTAGATTTTCAGTGATGATACTGCCTAAGTACCTGAAATGTTTCACTCTCTCAATATTGAAACCTTTAATTTAGAGTTTTTTTATTTTGATGACTTTCTTGGCTAAAAAACAAAAGTTTACAGAAAAAAAAATCCACGATGGTTTTCAATCCTCATATTTTGAATGAGAATATTTGAGATTTGAAGATAATTGGAAGAAATTGCCATTTGGCAAAAAGCTCGCCTGTGTACAAATACGAAAGTAAAAATTTAAAAAAATAAAATATTTTGTATACTCACCCATTTGTGGAATCACATTTTGAATTCTTTGATCCTATTTATATTAGATGGACACTTTTAATGTCCACATTTCACAGCCCATAAACCAAATATAAAACTGGGCGAATTTTAAAGGATTAGAAATGACTAAAACATTATTTTTTAGTTAATAATGTTTAAAACGAATTTCTGGCTATTTCAATTGATAATTTTATCATTTGTATTATTGTTGCTATGGTTTTTTAAAATATTGTTATTTTGAAATTACACCGAAAAATTACAGAAAAATTACGCAATGCGTAAAACATTGGTTAGAAGCGCACTTGGTGGGCACGACGCGTGACGTCAAAGTGACGTGACGTTAACTTTAGGCCGTTTTAATTGTACTTATTTCAAAACCCGAAATGTATACATAAAAATTAGTATTTATTTAAAATAAACTAAATATATTTTCTTTTTCACAGTTTTAACTCAAATAAAGCATTTTTTTTTCACTCACGACAGCATATTTATGCGTGATATCACGTCTGGTCATTAAAAAAAACCGTAAGATAATGAAGGCAATTACTAACTAATTAAAATGCCACTTTTGCACTGGCGACGTGTTCATTTTATTGTACGCCATTGGCTGAATAATATTTATTTTTACACAAAACAGTCAGCTTTTTGCGCAGTTCTTGCATTGTTCTCGAACTTAATCTGAAGCGTACGATTAACATGCCTTAATGTAGCATCATAACCTGACGTACATAAGACACGAAATGGGTTTATCAATTACAGAGGTATTGATTTATTGTTGCATGAAGATAATGTGATCAGTCTTACGTTTCAGGTGCCAGTCCTGGAACAATGCAATATTACAGTATTATACCAACTTTTTATCAATATTTTATGTCCAGCTTTCCAGGAGTCGAACCCGGGATCGCGAGTGTGGTAGGCTAATGCACCAATCACTACACTAAGAGGTGCACTTACTTTCACTCGATTTTTTTTTTCAGAATTTTTACCTAAGAGTAGTAATCGAGTCGAAAATGCTCATCCAGGATTGTGGTTCTATTTCACACTCATAATTGTTTTCTCCATCCGCCTGGACACCGAGATATTGATAAATTGATAAAAATGCGGTGCGATCCGAGTGACAATGCATTACTGATTGCATATAGGTAAATAGTGATGATATATAGTGAAACGGATCATTCGAGTACAGTTGTTTGAATTGTATATGAAATTTTTGATTTTTCTATCTGCTAAAAGCTGTTCGATGAAAGCTTTTCCCGTTAGATAAAAAGTTAACCCATTTAGGTCGCCGGGAGGCTGTAGATAACAATGACGCCTGTTTCCGTGTTAGGGTTGCAAGTGACAAGTGTTAAACAAAGTGAGTCGGCAATGGCGTGAACAATGACTTACTGCGAACAGAACACGGACGTTATTTCTACAGAGTGCAAACTGTTTTGCTAACCAATTCAGACCACTCCTTGGTTAAAGAAGGCAAATAAACTTAAAAAAAAAAAAAAGAAAAAATAGTATTTCCATGGTTATTAGCCGATGGTGTATAGGGCACCGCATTAAAACACCAAATAAAGCGTATCGATATAATCTGTTAGGTTTGTTATTCTTATGTTTCCGGTGCCCATACAGGGACAAATATTTCACGTCAACTCTACTGGAATCGAACCTGGTACCTACACTAAAAGTAACCATCGAGTCGAAAAAATTCAAAGTTAACTTTTTTTGTCCACTTTAATGGTAAGCGCATTTGCCCACCAATCATGAGGCCTCGAGTTAGATTTCCGACCCGATTGTCATTTAAAAAATGTGTTATTTCACTGGAACAGGCACTCAAGCGTGAGACTGATCATCATGCCTTCATGCTGCAAAAATGATCAAGATAAGTTGCGTTAAAATACTAATATGATTCAATCCTAATCTTCGTCAACTACTTCTTTAGTAAAATAATAAATTGTATGTTATATAATTGACCCTTGGAGAGTTTAGAAATATGAGTAGATAACGCAGCAGACGCATTCAAGGAGAAGGAACAGAGTAAAAATTCAATTTGTTTAAAATTTAACAAAAAAGAACATCGGAACAAAGCGCATGAAATCATTTGTTCCTTAAAACATTGTTTTGAATTTGGTAATCATCTATTCTTTTCCACGCCAAGTAGTATAAATGACACTAAATTTGTATACTTTCCGCAGCGCATGTTGATCGTTTTTGTTACATAGTTAAAAAAAATCTTACGATTCAGATGCCAGTCCAAAGCTGCGATTGCAAAAGCTATCTCCATCGGTACATACCGAGACGGTATACTTAACTTCTGTACTGTCTTTATCCACCTCGGTATGTTCTACTTACTTGTCATCTCAACATCATATAATTGAATGTAACCAATGGAATGACCCCGAAAATGTAGTTCGCGTTCCTTACTTATTTGAATGTAAAACAGTTCTCATTTATATTTTAAATAGACTTCTGTGATAAAATGTGGCCACTTTAAAGCGATAATAAACACCTAAAAATCCCAATTCAAGCAAAACATTCACGCTTGAACATGATTTTTATATGACTTTTCACAATCACCAAGATGGTTTGCTTAGCGATTGTTTGTATTTATCTACCGAGCGATAACAAATCCAGCTTCTTTAAAGTCTCGGTACACTCAGGAAGATAGTAAAACAGATGGAAAAATAAAATTACTGTTTTTTTTATAGTGGCATTTTTTTACGCCTAGGTGCTCTTATATGTTAATAGGCAGAATCTAGGCACAGTATCTGTCCTTCAAGGCGTTTGTTTTAAAAGCTGACGGTTATGTAAGAATTTAATTCGACTTCAAAATTTTGCTTTTTTTTCTCTCGCTTTTTGGTTTTAAGACAAAATGTGTCAACCTTAGATTTATTAAAATTGAAATTAATCGTAATTTAAGGAAAAATTGTCAAGGATTTTCGTCACTTTTTATGCGTAGATATGCGTTTTGAGGGGTACTAGACCCGTTGGTACAAACCGATGTACTTACATCACAACATGATGGTGGGGGGGTCAGTAGTGTACCTTTGTAATCGCTCGGGAGAATTTATCTTCAACTATGACGTAACAATGAAGCTATGTCACTTAACTGCGTAGATATTTGTACCGTGACGTACGCTTCCCCTTGTTACATATCAATGTACCTACCAAAAACTTAAAGGTATTTAGCGATATTCTGAAGTGTATTTTGCAATATTCTAGCGTAAAAATATATTTTTAAATATTTTTTTTTATGTTTACCATGCCAAAAATTGCATCCGAGACTTCTTTTTAGGTAGGCAAACGCGCTGACCATTAAACTACGAGAATTTGGGTGGGGACAACGCAATTACTTGCTTGTAAACTTCTGATTTTTTACGTACCCTGAAAAATAATATCAATCTGTAATCGGTACTGGGTACAAAAAAGACTAATTGTCGCAATTCGGAACACTCGTATTTTTTTTCTATGGGGTAAACTAGAAATAACAAATAACCCGTTAAAAATTATGTGTTTCGCGTAACACGTGAGCTTTTGCACCATGAAAGCTTAATGTTTGAACATTCGTAAAGGTTTCATTATTCACTGTAATTGTTGGTTGGGTGTGTGTCCATTTGCCGTATTAATTACTACTTTAATGCCTCGCTTAGCCATTATTGGCCTGGTAAAATGAAGCCGTTAAGTTAAGGGTGTGAATTGTTGTTAAACTCTATGGTTATAATAATTTCCGGAATATATTTTATATATTTTTTATATACCTGCCTGCTGACTGAACCGGATGAATTAAAGTTATTAATAATAAAAGCAAGATTTTAAAATAATTTATTTTGAATCCTCAAACAGAAAAAAAGTGATTCATAATAAGAAAAAAATAATAAATAACCAAATATATAATTTTTCCTTTAGTCCACTCCTGTCTAGTTTTAAAGATCGTATCTAGCTCACATTACGCTTTCTATCCTAACAGGACAAAAATACTTAGGATAGGATAAGATAATATTAAGATAAGATAAGATAAGATAAGATAGGAAGGATAAGAGTTATTAGCTACACCTTGATTTATTAGCTCCACTGTTAGTATTCAGTAAACATGTATAAAATAAAATAATATAGAATTCATTAGATGAGTATACCTTTATTGAGAAGCTTGTTTAGCTTTAAAGCCGGTCGGTAGAAAAAAATAACAATAAGTGGTTAAAAACTAAATTGTTTTAATATATTTTTTTGTAATAAATATCCACAAACTTAATAAAAATATTTTTTAAACATTTTTTTTTATTTATATTTTTTAAGTATTTATTTATTTTTTAAGCTTTTTCTATGTAGTTTTTATTCAGAGTAATTTTCATATTAACGCAATAGATCAGTTTGTTTTTTAAATATGTAACTTCTTAGGTACTAATTACATTCAGTACAAAAGGAGCTTTTAATTAATACAAATCTTAGATAAACCAGTGTTATGTGTGGGTGACAGAACGTTTTTAAGTTAAAATATCCAAGTGTGCTTACAAACGACGTTTTTTAAATTTAATTTTTTTATTTTCTTTTATTCGGGAAACATATAGTACGGTATAACAGTTTTATATTTTACACAGTTAGACTTAACTCTAATGGACCAGTGAAGTTTCCATATTATAAAATAATTATATGTAAGGTTATCAATGAAAGTATAAAAAATAGAAGGAAAAAAAACATAAATGAAAATCGTTTAAAAATTAAAATTAAAGTAAAGAAAGTTATTCAAAAGCTTAAAGTTAGTACTAACAAATGGAAATAATATTAAAAAATAAGAAAACATTTTTGTAAAAGTAATTAAAAGATAAGAATGAAAATGAAGAATGAAAAATATGCTCATATTTAAAAAAATAAAAAACATTTTTAAAAAGAAATAACTTTTACGTTCAAAACGTTTACTTGGTCAACCGACAGACACGAACACATTAACATAAGCTTATTAATCATTCAAACGCATCTTAAGTTTCTATACTAATTGAAATATTAAGTAAACGTCTAATACATCCAAAGTTATTTTTAAAAAGATACCCGAATTGCTTGCTGGCCAAAGGTAGGCATTTCTTATTTAAAACAAAGAAATAAATTTGCGAAATCACACTCCGTATAAACAAAAACATTTTTTTTTCAAACCCCAATGGATTTGTAAATCAATACGATAGATAAAAAGTACCAACATAATAAAACTAGAGAAAAACAGATTATCCGTGTAAGGTTTATGTCTTAATGTCAATTTGATATTCCTTCTAAAGCTTATTACTTGTTTCACAAAACAAATCTTAGTTTCTATTTCACCCCAGTTGGATAGTAATTCCCGTGATCCCATGGGGCATAAATAACCCCCAATCCCACTCCAAGCTGGAATTATAGAAATTCATCATAGTTCTTCCACCTGCTTTCAAACGCCCTTTTTTTGGCCATATCCATTTGAGCAATGCGATATTTCACAAAGCAGAGGTTCGCTGCAATGCCAGTGGCGCTTTTTCATTTGTGCGGCAAGTAAAATACGCAAAACGACCAGTGCTTATGCGCTGAGATTTGCCTGTGTTCAAAATGCATAAAATCAAAAGCAAGTAGGTATAAGGAATTCTTGACTTCTTTTATTCATAGGCTGCATGAAAGAGACTTTTTAAAAAGCTTGGATTTTGCATATCGCCTGAGACAAACTATATATGAAAAACATTTTAAAAGTACTTACTTGGACATTTTTCAATTAAACTATAAAAAAATCAAATCTTCAATGAATATTTTAAAAATTAACAAAAATCAAAAAATTAATTAATTAATTCAAATCTTCGATCAAAAATTATCCTTCATTAGTCACATAAACAACATTACTAGTAAATTACTAAAAATGTTTGGCTTCATGTAACGTGTGACTAAGGAATTCAAAAACATAAGCACTTTAAAGTTGATGTATACTTCATTAGTGAGAAGCCAGTTAGAGTATACTTTTACAATATGGACTCCTTACTACAACTGTCACGAAAACTTTCTTGGAAGAGTCCAAAAAATATACTTAAGGTCTCGGGTTCGATTCCCGACATGGTTGATATGAAATATTATTTAAAAGGGTGTTTTAACACTAGACTATTACATAGTCCCTAGACTGATATCTGAAGCGTAAGACTGATCACCTTACTTTCATGTAACAAAAATGATAAAAAGACGCTGTAATTCTTGTACCAATGCAGTGCCCTATGCACTATTAGGTGCGCAAAGGGAATGATGATGATGATGTAGGTCATTGTTCATTTTTAATTCGTTGTTAAGCAGTCGAGATTGTCCGATTTTCGTTTTTTGCTGACTGAATATGGTAATGATGTGACATGCATTGTGTTTATATATACATATATAAATGTATATATATATATGAATATATATAAATGTATAAAAATATATATTTACAAATATATTTATATATATACATGTATACATTAAAAAATATATATATTAACGTTCTTATAATTTACCCAAATATTTCTATTTTGGTGGCCATTTTCACCAAGTTGTAAATAACTTTCTATTAAAAATGGAAATCAACTTAACGTAGAGTGGGATTCGAATCTTGGACTTTTGATTCGCAACACTAGCCACGTGACCAAAACCCGACATTTTGTTTTGTAAAACAGTATTAAAAACAATTTACCACTTCTGAACTTAACCGCTTGATTGTCAAATATTAAATCTCAATTACAGTTAAAAAACTAGATTTTTATTATTCGGCATCTTATTGAATGATCTTTTTTTTAAACAACAAAAAAACACCTCTTCAATTCCCGTACGGGTAGGCAAACGGAATAAAACGCCATAATTCTCTGTACATATGAGCCTCGCTTCGTCTACATTCATACATGGTCTCGTCCACGCCCACCGATTATTCCAATTTTCGACATGTCGATCTTAAAATATTAGTTGCATTTGGTAATGCTATGTCTTTCTCGTTCATCCTCGTTTTCTGTATCGTTTAACATTCTCACAGTAATTATTTTCAGCTGTTTTTTCGCCGTCCATTTGCTCTTCATGTCCAAACCAACGAAGATCTTAAATTTTGTCGATAACGCTTATCCAAGTCTCACATAATGCACGATTTTTTTTTTTATGCGGAAATAACTCTAGAATCTAAAGTCTACTACGACTACTAAAGCCCGCAACAAAGCTTGTTTGTTTATGTGTTTTATTTAAAACCTTTTTAATACTGAATTTATTTTGAATGTTCCATAACAGAGTAAATATATTTGCTCAAACGTGTTTTTTTAAAGATTCCCATGGCGAATAATATCCCTTATTTCAGAATTCAGTCATTATTAAGTATTTTCCCTCAATTTTATAAATAAAAACACCCCTTTTCCGGAAGGAAAGCTTATTCCGCCATTTTTTTAGAACAGATAAACCTCTTTTTTCTCTCTAAGGTATATACATATCTGGTATAGGTATGTACATTATATATTTATTGACGTTGTTTTTTGCATCCAGACAATTCAATTGTTTGATAGATGAACAAGATAACAACAATAAAAAAAATGCTTTTTAAATTTTGTTACGTGATTTATTTGTTTTATTGAAATACGTGATCCTTTTTGAGAATGCAAAATGGATGTCTTAACATTTACAGAGATTATGTATATCTTTTTATTGGTTGGTTTAATTGATCATTTGACACACTGCCTAACATACCAACAAAGCATTTTCAAATGTTTAAAGACAATTAATGGATTTCATCCTCTAGGGATTAATCAAGATAAACATATCAAAGAGATGGATCTCCAGGCATTTGTAAGGTTTATGTTCTATCTTTGGCTAATTTTATTGGTCACTCTACGCACCGTATAACATAGTCTTAATATTAAAACTATGCTTAATCATCCAATTTTTTTTCAATACATGTTAAGTTGTTTAACTTCATAAAAATCAACAAATAATAGAGTGAAAAAAATACGAATGCTCGTGCATTAAACAAAATAGTGAATTTTACACAGTGAGTAAAGTAACAACTTAAACCAGTTCATGATAGGTCAATTAGACTTGATAATGCCGTGTTATCTCTGATGTAATATGGTAAGTTTCTAAATTTTATATTCGAAGAACAAATTTTGTGGTTATTCATTATAATTGAATAAATATAAAACAACTTTGTTTTTAACCACCTATTTTTCCTACCAACCGGTTTCAAAGCTACACAAGCTTCTTAAACGAGGAATATTTAACTAAGTACTTAGTTAACTTATAAGGTTTCAAAGCTACACAAGCTAATTATTTATTTATTTAACTTTTTGAACATAATGTTATTTGTTCATTGGCGGGCTTATTGCCAAATGGCAATTTTTTCGAACCAACCAATAAAATAAAAGTTTTATTTTTATAATTCAAGTTACAGAACATATTCAATAGAAAAAAAAATATTAAAAAGTGAAAAATATATAAAAATAGAAATAAACGTATTTGTTTATAAAATACCTTAAATCAAAACTATTACTCAATAGGAAAAAGGAAAAAAGCGGAAAGAGGAAAAAGGAAAGGAGGAGAGGTTAAGGAAGAGAAAGGAGATGTTTCTTTAGACGTGATTTAAACAGAGATAATGTAGTAACATCTTTGATGGTGGATGGGAGATGATGATGGGAGATGAATTAGTAAACTTACTAAATGGTTAAAAACCAAGTTATTTATATTAATTTTATTATGTTAACTTTATTATGTTAATTTTATTATGTTAATTTTCTTATTTATCTATTTTGGAACACAGATATTTTTTTTAAACAAAAGCTAATGCTTTTAACAAAGTATAAAAAATAAAGTTATAAAACTAAATATATATAACACGTGCCTTTATAAACTGAATGAACAAAAAATGTCAGTGGCAAATATAAAAAAAAAATCATAAATATTTGATCCCATAAATTTAGCATATAAGAAAAAAAATCAGAAAAAAATAAATTATAGTGATATAGTTAATGTATTTAATGTGTTCATAAGTTTATCAGCGCCAGACAGTACAAACACATACAAGTTAATTATTGACAGTTTGGAAAAGGAGTGTATAAAAAATATTAATTTCAATAAGGATAATCTAAATAAATCTTTTTTATTTATTTGTTTTGAACGTTTATATGTAGACCCGTGGAAAATGTGAGTACTAAACGTAGTTTGAGACGCGCCAATCAACAGAGAAGTCAATATTTTGCCTGAGTTTAGCACTGTCAAAAACATTGTGTAATATTGACAAAAACATTTTTATTATTGACAAAAAAATATATAGTATTGACCAAAACATTATTTAATATTGATGAAAACATTATTTCATATTGACAAAAACATTATTTTAAACATTATGAATATATTTCGTTAGATTTTGTATCTGTTGATTTCTGTAAAATACATACTCGTAAACCTTGCTTTGTTTATAAACTTTGAATAAAAAAGTACTTTTCAGCCATTCTGAATGAGGTAAATCATAACTACCCATTTTGTCATATTTAACCCTACACTGCCCAATGAAGTCGAACTGCTACATACCGATAATCTGAATATAAGTGCTTGGAAGAATGACTAGACAGGTACCACCGTTTTGTAGCAACAATTCGCGGACAGTGTATACTTGTAATGCCGTATTAAATAGACTCCATTAACTCGGCAATAGTTATTCCCACGTATCTGATATATTTAGTGTAGGGTATTGTTTCAATAGAACAAACCCTTTGAACATTTTCAAAGATGGTGAATAATCTTTTTCAAAGATGGTGATTGTGAAAACTAATTCTATTTATTAATTTATCTATTTCATAATATATAAAATTTTTTGTTCACTTTGCCCAGCTGTATGAAACAGTACTTATAATTTTCTTGTTTTATTACTTTAAAATATTTTATTATTTAATTTGTTTTTTTTTTCATTTATTCTTGAATTGTTTAAACTTTCTACTTTCTTTGTTGTATAATTTTTAGTTTATTTTTTTTATAAATCTTGGGTAAAAGGAAATTTATGTTTTATAAGAAAATTAAATACTAAGCCAAATATGTTTGTATTGTAAATTTTTGTAAAAGGCAGATTTGCCGTTTATGTTAATAAAATAAAATAAAAATAATAGTGATACTAAATATTTTTATGACTCAATGACCAGTGTATTATATTGTATACATTATACATGCTTACTTTTATTATTTATTTAAAAAATCGCTACCATGGTAAAACTGTTCGATAAACTTTGAAACAAAACTCAGTTGCACGTTTTCTGTCAAAAGTATAATTTAGCTTAGGTAGAAATGGTGATTTCTTCGTATTTTTTCAAATATTTGAAGGAATAATTGTTTCTGGAACTTTCTTGGAATTAAAAAATAAAAAGATGTTCATAAAAACGTTGCTTTCTTGTTTTCCTTATATTCTTGTATTTTTTCCATAAAAAACCTTTTTTTTCATTGTTTTTTCCAGTATCCACCACAAGAAAAACATACATAAATATATATTTTTAGTTAGAAATAGAAAAATTGGACAGTGAAGAGTTAATTCTGTGACTTCGTTCTTGATTTGATGTTCGATACGTATCAATCTTAAAATTTACTTGGAAGAACCGATAGACCAGGATGTAAATGTTTATAATAGTACCTAAATAAAATATGAAAATCCATATAACTGGCAAACGTTGAATTAAGAAAAACATACAATATAATTCGTTTCAAGCAATACACAAACGATCAAAGATAATTAAAATTTGTATCTGCGAGTATAAATGTATTAAATTTGTATAACATAATAAACAAAGGCTGTTACGCAGTGTAACAAATTGAAACCGTAATTAAGTAGTCATAAGGGAAGATGTTTACTTTGATCATAGTATATCAGGTCTGTTGTTATAATAAATTGTTATTTAGCCTACAAAATGTAATGCTAAAGTGATGAATCTGAGCCGAATCTAAGTGAAGTGATTTTATATTAAAGGGAAGATATTTATAGAATTCGCTTTACAAAATTCATTCTGCTTACTCCGAATACCGAGACTATCACACAATCTTATTGCTGTTCCTTGTGTTTCATAGTCTTTATGCTCTTATGTGTGTATATTGTACATACTTCCGTGAAGATTTTCAACGTTTGTCAGTTCATGGTTAACCTGCTCGTGTGTATACGCAAAGCACCCTTTTAATTTCTGTCCAAAATTTCTCATCTTCTCTAATTCCTGTAGGATCCATGTAGCTCGAGTGTGAAATCATCTCAAATCCACTATTTAAGATGATTCTACAATAGCTATGTTGATATCACGCCCGAAGAAACATCTCCTTTCTCTTCCATAATTTCTCCTCTTTTCTTCTCTCTTTATTACCTTTATTCCATTATAGACTTGTTAAGATACTATTTCATTTACGTACAGGAGATTTATATTTTTAACATTTTATTGCATGAGACTGCTGTAAGACATTGCATAGATTTGCATATAGTACAATTAGGCGCCGTGTTCAGATAATTATCGAAATTTATGTTTATGTATTAATTTTTATTTGTAGTACAGGTATTACTTTATAATATTTATATATGGTTCCACTTTTGATTTTTTTGTATCCTAATTCAACACATGGCTCATGGCTTCATAAAGTTAGGGATAGGTACGTTTTTATTTTTGTTTAAATACGCATGTTTTTAGTTCTTTGAATACAAGTTAGTTTTATTTTTTTGTAAATGTCTAATTTTCAACAAGTTAAGTCTGAATAGAATTTAATTTGAGATGCTAAGATTGCATACTGTCGTTTGAAAAACTGGATTGTTTTTTTTGCGTACGTTTACCCAATAAAAACAAATAATTTCTGGTTACTAACATGGCAATAAAAATACGATTTCAATGTCCAATAAACATTGGTGGCCTCCGATGTGTAGTGGTCAAGACGCTTGACTCACGCACGGAAGGTTCCGGCTTCGATTCCCGGTGAGAATACAAAAATTAAAATGTGGTTTTTCTCAAGCCTGGGTGTTCTGTCATGTAATTTACCACTGAAATTGGGCTTCCTGGCCTGTTGTGGTGCAAAATAAAATTAAAAATTAAAAATTAAAAATTGAAAATTAAAAATTAAAAATTAAAAATTAAAAATTAAAAATTAAAAATTAAAAATTAAAAATTAAAAATTAAAAATTAAAAATTAAAAATTAAAAATTATATTAAATTATTTGATTTAAATGCGAAAGAGCAAGACATGACTGTGTCGAGGACCTGGGCTACATTCATTTTTTTATGAATATTGTAAGGTATTTTATTTTAAACACAATACACTGTTTACCCTGAAATGGCTCCTGCAATGGTAGTTAACTTATACAGAATCACCCAGAAAAGATACATATTAGTGACCGTGAAAACTTACGCACCGATGTAGCAATGTTTGTGTAAATAAAATTAAATCAACTTTTAATCTTTGTAAAAGTCCTATTTGCGTTAAAAATAAAAACTTGAATAAAATTAGGTAGAAACTTGTTTTTGAATGATATGATGTAAAAGTAGAATGAGATGGGAACAAAGAATCTACTCGTAGTTTGACTTTGTGAGAGTATTTTACCTGTCAGAAATAATATAATAGACGCGGGTTTATCTCCTTCCTGGGATGTTGTGAAGGATATTATTATGCAATTTACTCTCTACTGCGTTACAATGTTACTTTTTCCTGTGAAGCACCGAGAAAATTTCCCTTCAAAAGTGATGCACTTTCTATCAAAACGCCTTAAAATAAACTTTTTCTATCACGAGATGTCCATAACGCGTTTTATGAACAAATTTAATTTACAAGATGTAAGTGTGTCCAAATATTAGTAAAAAGGTTGGATTTACTCCATAGAAAGTTATTAAGATCTGAATTTGCAGAGAGGACTAACATTTTAAGAAGAGAATATGGAAATCTAGGCATTTACAGAGCGTATTAACCGTCACTGGCTCGTTTAAGCTGGTTTAACTTTCGCCATTCTGCCTTTGATAAGAGGAAGTATTTAAATGAAAAAAAAAGTGTTTTCAGGCGATGGCCTATTAGGTGAAATAATTTTGCCAAATAAATTTCACCCTCATCAATAAAGGTTTTAGCTCTTTTATTTTACAAAAGTCTACAGATTGAAGAGTTCAAGACATGTAGATGTTCAAACATGGGCAAAACGGTGAATAATAAACAGTGTGTAAAGTGGCTACTTAAACCAACCGACGCGCGACGGCATGTCATAAGCCTTTTAAATCCCTACATTTTCAAATTCTAACCACAAAAATGTTTTCTTCTCCGTTGCAAAAAAATAAGATATTTAATTAAAATTGATATTTAAGCACTTTGTGATTTTTATTATTAAGTATTTTAACGATGTAAAAGTCAATACAAGAAAAAAACACTAAATCCCTTTGTCGACCACCGTTTTGGCAATGGATGGGTATTCGTTTATCGCATCGGACTGTTATCTTTTGGACAGTGTTCTACGGGCTAGTTTGAATGCTTGGTTCACGAACTGGGTAGTTTTTTGTTGGCCGTTTTCGCATTGGACTGTTGTCCTTTAGACAGTGTTCTACAGGCTAGTTAACCATTTTAGTACCAAGGGGGCAATTGAACGCAGTTATGCAAAAAACAGCTAGTCATAGAAATCGAGATAATAATCAAATCTACACAACAGTTGAAATATTTTTGACTTTGACAAATGATAAACAATTAATAAATTTGTTTTTTTATATTTAAAACAAGTATCTTATTACGTACTTGAACAGTTTTAGTTGTACTTTTAAAGTACCGTAAGATTTTTCTAGAGCTGTCGGTGTTTTCTGCAAATTGAAAAATTCTGTTTTTGAGATCAACAGTATTTTTTGAAGGTTATTATTACAGTTTTTTGTATTAAAGTAGCCTGGTTGTTTTAAGCAGAACATATAATTGAACTAACTGCACCCAATAACACCAATATCCAATTTTTCGAAAGTGTGGACTGACTGCTTTCTGCATAACTACGTTTAATAATAAACGCCATCTTCATCGGTACATATCGAGACACAAAATAAAATCGATATTCATGTAAAAAAATGTGTACATGTGTATGTGTATTTTTTTAAAACTTTGTCGTTGACCTGAAGTTCAACATATTTAGAAAAAAAATATACATAATCTAATTTTCATACAGCAAACTTAATTTTACTTTGTAGAAAAAAAAATGTTTACTTCCTATTGTAATGCGTTTCTCTCGGCGTGACGCATACTGCCCCGTTGCCAATCAACCGCACTATTTTTTTGAATTCACTTTTATTCCACTATTTTCAATAATTTTAGAAAAATTTCTTTAATCATATGAAAGTATTTTTTTAAATATAGCGCCTTTCTTTAAATTTTTAAAAAGCATCTGAAAAACACCATAATTTTCATGATATAAGAGAGAGTGGTTGAGCCAATAATTTGTTTCAATGTATTTTAGCCAGAAGAATCGAATGTAAGTAGATACTGGCTAATTTTGATTTGTTAGGTTGCCACGCCTGACGGGACATTTTGTTGGTTGGCAACACTGCTCGTCCTCCGCTCCACTCTTCGCTTTTTCAACGAGTTATGTTCGCACGCTTTTCTGATTGTTAAAAAGTATTTCTCGCTATTTCGCCGTGAAAGTTAATATAACTTAACGCTATAAATCACATAACGCCGCAAACATTTTATCATCCATCGCCATTAATCACCATCCGCCGCGCCGCCTCCAGACTCCAGACAATTGTGTGCATGCAGTTTTCCTGATCACCAGTTTCCCCGTTAACGCGTGAGCTGATTGCCGACAAGGAAGAAGACTCAACACCAGGTTTGTCAGTGTTTTTACATATTGATTTTCTATAGTTTAAGTACATTTTAATAGATTGTCGGCTGCTTAATCTACTAGCTCACATTGGCAGTTTTGGATAAAATAATTTGATTGTCCGCTATAAAAAAAATATATTTAAATCGCAAAAGGAGAATTCTATTTACACGGATTCTCCAGAGTACCCATTATGTTTTATTGCATTTTTCTTCTTCTTCTTCCTCTTTGCGCAAAAACAATAGGCCATTATATTTTTTTTCTTTCTAGTCGACATTTGGAACTTGTAGTCCACTCACTTTTCAATTTTAAACCGATATTATATCTATTTTTTGTGTAGTATTGTTAACGGAAGCTTTTTCGTTCGGAACTATAAAAAATTCTTCTAAAAATGTTTTCAACTGCAATAAATAAGAGAATATGTGCAATAAAGTTGAAAATCGGAGCACGCGACAGTCTTGCGTATAAAGCTCCGATATATTCCAGTTTAATAGTATTTTGCGACAATGTTGAAAGCTTTTCCTGTTACAAGGCTGTGAAATGAACCAATATATGAACGCGTTCATTATTCATTCCTTTTTAATTTTTCAATACCACAGCCATCTAGAAAAGCTGCAATAAAACGATACTGCGACACTTTTTTTAAAGTTTATATTTATGGTAAGCTCTTATGACTTAAAACGTTTGTGTATGACAAAAAATGTAATTTTAGTAAATAAATTACGCCGTATTCAAAATATTGAGATATAATGAAAAATAATTTGATTTTGCCCTAACTTAGGTCTAAAGTTCGTATTGCTTCTATACATAATGGTTGGCACCAGGATTCTATTATAAAATGCTTATTTTGCTTCTTGCAACAACAATTTACTAACTAAAATTGTATTTACAAAGATTCCTTGAAATTTGGAAGCAAAACATGTAAACATATTTTCAAAATAAATATTTTCGTTATGTTTTTCATTTGTTTTTTATTTATATTAAAAATTTGGGAACATTTTATTTTATTATTATTTTATTAACATAAACGGCAAATCTGCCTTTTACAAACATTTAAAATACTAACATATTTGGCTTTATAATTTTTTTTTATTTTTTAACCATAGATTTCTTTATACCAAAGATTTATATAAAAAAAATTAAACCTAAAAATTATAAAAGATTTATATTTAAAAATTAACCTAAAAATTATACATCATATTCAGTTGAAAGTTTAAATAATAAAACATTATGCAGTAATACAACAAGAAAATCGTAAGTACGGTTTCATACAGCTGGGCAAAGTGAACAAAAAACTGCGTATATTATGAAATGCATAAATAAATAAATATAATTACCATTCACTATCTTTGAAAAAGTTCAAAAGGTTTGTTCTATAGGAACAATACCCTACACTAAATATATAAGATACGTGGGTATAACTATTGCCAAGTTCATGAAGTCTATTTGATACGGCATTACAAGTATACACTGTCCGTGAATTGTTGCTACAAAACGGTGACACCTGTCTAGTCATTCTTCCAGGCACCCTGAAGTTGATGAGAGATAATAGTTCAGGGCAACCCCATA